>NC_137878.1:23260619-23315619 GCF_963924005.1 Protomyctophum bolini
CATGATCTGAGGCTTTTTGTTCAAAACAGGCCAATCCTGCAAACTTTGAAAGCTAATGTTAACCAATTAGGATGGAATATGAAATATCTAATTAGAACGATTCCCGTTATGAACGATTCAAAATCGATTCATAATTTCCAAAAATCCAATTGTGATATGAAATGTAAGCTTGCCCTAATCACAGTAAACATCATGTCTTCAGTCATTTTCTAGTTACTGTAGTCAGTACTAGTCACTTCAGATCAGCACAGCTGTATTGTATTGTAGTATTGAATTGAGAATAATTAAAATACTCTTTTTAATGCCAAACCAAATAAGTGAGAGATTAATTCCTGTCCATCTCCATAAATTATCTTTCCCCAGTAATCAGAGAAACTGAAGCTAGGGTTTTTGAATATTCCAGCAAAGAACAGAGGGCTCTTTTCTCCAATGTCTCGATTCCTTCTCGTCTTTGTATTCATATCTTGCTTAGTTTAGGGCTGAATTTCCTTATGGGATGTCTGTATATATACAGTTTGAAACTGATAATACCAAAGTGAATATTTCCTGCCATTACGAGTTACGACTTTCTATTCTGTTTCGTTAGCTTAGCTATAATTTCCCACAGTTATTGTGAGAAAAGAAACGGAGAGTTAAAGCAATTATCTTGAGGACGTCTTTTCCCAACCCTGATCGTTAGCTAAACGTTATGGAAAGCTCTCAACCTGACCCCTTCCAGGATTAGCTAACCAGCGAGACTGGTTGATGTTGACGACTAGCCTATGCTAACTACAAGACAACATACTGTATGACCATCCAACAGCAGAGTGGAAAGGTTTTGGCTTGTCTCCTAGCAACATGAGGGGGTTTGGATGAAACTGTCTCTCTCTCTGTGTGTGTGTGTGTGTGTGTGTGTGTGTGTGTGTGTGTGTGTGTGTGTGTGTGTGTGTGTGTGTGTGTGTGTGTGTGTGTGTGTGTGTGTTTCCTGGCTCCAGAAGGAATGTGTCTATGAGGAAAGGGATTCAGCAGCTAGCAGCAGCATTCCCCTGAGACCTCCATGCAGTATAGTTTTCCTCCAGTCCTGACCCCCCCCCCCCTCCAGCCCATCATCACCATTACCACACACCCACATATCACCTATACGTTTAAAGTGTACGTGTGTTTGCATTGCAATAGAACTAGTGCAACCAGAACGTAATCCTATAAAACAGACAGGTATGGGTTGTTATATTCCAACTCTAAGATGTAGCTTTATAATTGGACTATATATACTTCAGTGACCGTCTTTGTGAACGTGTGTGTGCATCCTTTTTCACACAGCAGAGAGAAGGCTAACCATTTCCATATTTTACATATATCCCCGTGGGCTATTTTTCTAGGAATCAATGTAATTTTCGTTGCAGTTGGAGCACGTATTGGGCCATCATTAGGATTAGGCAAAAACACTACCGGTCTCCCAGTCCGCTGCTGTAGGCAAAAAATTCCTCGAAAGGGTTACGTAACAGACAGTACAGAGGGGGAGAGTCCCCGGCACCTGGAAACTCCAGCTCTTTCTTGGGAGAGCCTTCGGGTGGGTTTTAGGGGTTGGCCATGGGGCACAATGCACGTTTAGAAACAGGGTGGTTCTCGGAGCCTTAATTTAGAAGCCCAGCCCTGTGTCGTCTGTTGGAGCTTGTCAGAGAGGATGTCACTTGAGTCACTCACTGAGAACTCGGAGTACTGCAGTGCTACCAAATTATACCATAATATAACAATCCTCAGAACACAAGGAAAATAAGAGCCAGCAGCGCACACCCCTTGCATCTGCCCAGCAACAGTCCACAGGAAGACAATGCATTGATTTGACAATAAACAATAAGTTCCTTCATAAAACAAATGGGGAATGGCATTCTACTTGATGCCCGAAAGCCGTACTTTCTTCTATTTTTAACCAACCATTTGTGTTATGATTATCCGTCTCTCTGAACAACCACCAAGTCAAATGCCTTGTGTGTGTGTAACCTACTTGGCCACTAAGTGACCCTTGACTTTTAGGCTTGGGTGTTATCCATTTTTCATACCTTCATGACATTTCACCGGGATACACACTATATGACGATATTTGTGTAAAACAAAATACCGTCTAGTGGCTTCCGAGTGCAGGTACATCAATTAGCAGGTGTCTGGCTAGAATTCCCTAAAGTTTAGGAGATTCTAGCCACTACTGTACACCAAGTACTGGTTTTCAGTAAACATTTTAAGATGGACAGTTTAGGGCCTAAACAGTTCAAGATGGACAGTTTAGGGCCTAAACAGTTCATCTTAAAATGTTTACTGAAAACCAGTACTTAGTGTACAGTAGTGGGGGGAATGCTTTCCTTCATCTTTTCAAATTGGACTACAGTCAGTGATTATGCTTATATCTTGACTTGAACAATGACTACATCACCTAATTGCTCGCATGCAAACATGAGCTTCAGTGTTGTGTTCAGTGTTGCCAGATTTTGCGACAGAAACAAGCAACCAGGTCCAAAACAATCCCAAAAGAAGACACTATATGGCGTATGATCTCACACACACAGACTTTAACCACTTTAGCCTCAGCTATTTGAAAATAATAGCAGATCTACAAGCTCACAAAATATCTTGAAAAAGATATGAAATATTTGGTATATTTCTGAAACATTTTAAAACCACAGATCGGTGAACAATAGGATCCACTGGCTGTTTTCGCCGGCACATTTGAATCCGCCCCTCTAGACCAGAAATTACACTGGTAGGGCAGGCTGACACTTTAGAAACAAGTCCAAAAGACCTGATCTGACCCGTAGATCTGGCATTTTCCTTATCTTTTCAGGATACTATACTGTACAGGGGAAGTAGAAAATGATGCCTAAATGGTTAATTGATTCGTTGATATAGTATTATGTAAAAATAGATTAGAAATACCACAATTATCGATTAATCAAAATGTAATCGATAGAATAATCAAGAAGAATATAATCAATGGTTTCAGCCATAAATCTGTGGGCTGAACAGAGATTAAGGCATGAATACAAGTCATGTGGTTAATAAACTGCTTTTGTAGTTGGAATAGGTTTTCTCAAGATGACTGATGACTTAAATGATATGTGGAAATATTTTAATTTCATATCCAGTCATCTTTAATAGTTTATCTAGGTAGGAGACCTAAATAGCAGAAATGACCACCAGCCATTTCCTTTCTACCTCCAATAATTCTTCTGTTGGCTGAGCTCCCTGTTGTAATAGAATTTAATTTCATCTACAGTTCATCTTCTCCAATCAATATTTTTTATGGTATTGAAAATCCCAGTCGGGATTTCTAAATACCCTGCAATTATAATTATCTCTAAACTACTTTTCCATTGATGAACGACGGCAAGACAGAAAATATGAAAGATCTCTTTCTAGTTGCACAGAATATACAAATTGCATTAAGTGAAAAGCATTTGTTCGTATCTGTAGGGACAATTCTACCCCTTGTGTCTAAACACAATTTCACAAAACCGTCTTGACGGAGTAATGAGTGTGGGGAAAAAACAACACTTGGCAGAATGCCACTTTGCTGTCTAAGCCAGAATTTTCTGGGAACACCTCCAGATTCTCCAAGAAAAATTAAGATCTAGCATCTTATAAATTAGCAGGGGATGGCCTTTATTGAGGGTAAATAGTTGCAGTCTTTGAGAGCATGTCAACCATCAACCGAGATTAATTGATGTAGGAACTTGGAGTTGAAGTTGATAAAATGCCAAGAGAATGGACACACCAGAGCTGAGCTATATAATATTGGGGGGGACATTTACTTTTTACAAGGGCTGATGCTGGCACAGATTTTGAGAGGGCAAGGGGGGGGCCGAAGTGATGCCTTTTTTCCACTTTTCCTCAAGAAAGGCTTGGTATTTTGGTGCAGTAACTATTCACAGAGCAGAAAGTAGAGGTGTGGGAATTGTGAGTGTGGACCAGCCAACACCAACTCATGACTCCTGTCTAGCATCAGGGTCTTGAGCTCTGCAGTGTTGTTAGTTCTGCTGTTATACCACACAGTGTATTCTACATAGGTGACGCGCCTCTTTCCTTTCCTGGCTGCGCCCTGCATTGGGTCCCACAGTGTCAAGTTTGCTTGCCACCAGTTCTGGGTGCCTGACAGTGCCCAGCCATGCCAGCCTCATCCTTCTCTCTCTGACCTCGTCTGTGACCCGTGGTAAGTCCCCGTAGAGGTCCACCCATGTGACACATAGCATTCTTGTGTGGAAATTAATTGATTCTAAGAATGCATTGTGATGTGGACATGGATGATTCTCCATCGATGCATTACGTGATAATAGCCTGCTAAGGTTTATTGTCGATTTACCAATGACTTCCAAGAGCAGTGTCACATTGAACTGTGAATAAATGTCACACTACATGCTAACCTACATGCTAGGATAACACTATTGGAGATATGACTGGGAATGAGATAGGATTCGGAAGCCCATTTCTACCACTGAATTAAAATCAAATCAAAATGTTGACTTGCCATCTCATAATTCTGCTTATTTTCCATGCAATTCTTGTCAATTAAAATGAGGTCAGGTCAGTTTTGAACATAATTTATACTATATACTTTCATTTCATAATAATTAGTACAATTAATTGTACTTAACCACCCTGTACTTAAACCCTATATACACTTAGTTGGCTTGGTCACCTTGGCTTTTCCCTCTACACCAAATCTCTTCTGCATCACATTTGAAGATGAACTCCTGCCAAGCACAAAACAGCAATCCCCTCGAGAATAGCAGACAGGCCATCAAAGGTCTCCAGCAGATCAGCTACAGTAGGCAGCTAGCTAGTCATATGACGGCTGTGGCACCATTTGATGGAGTGCTGGCTCACATCACCAGACAATGACTCTTGCCTGTTCAGTGCTCACAGGTAAAGAAAGGCTGGCCGTCTCCAATGTCATTCCCTCCCCCAGGCCTGGAGCGGAGAGAGGCGTTACTGGGAAACAGAGTCCTTACTGGAAAAGTGAACCCACCTATTTACTGGCAATGGGCAAAAGAGGAGGGGGAAACTGACCCCCCCTCCCTCCCTACCACAACCCCCTGGAATCTGAACTGGTTCTTTGCAAACAGGGATGACTTAAGGTTTAGAAAACAACAGACAGAATTACTCATCTTTTGACCTGGATACTTCTTTACCACAATGATAACATTGATCACTCTGTTCCAAAGGCCTGGGCAGTGGACACTTGACGTGAGCTGTCGTGACTGTTGGAGTAGGCCAGAGTCGCAGATGGCGGACAGCTTTTACATTGTCAGTTTATACTTTAACAAAAAAAGTATATAGGACATCAGACAATAGGGTAGAGACTGGGGTTAAGTATATGGAACACAGGTCTCCAGAAATCGTACCATGGATGTTGCGATAATCAATGCACTACCCGGTCAACTACTGGAGTGCCTGGGTGGCGACCATTTTGCCTGTGTGCCTTCTTTTCCTTTTTGCACTTTTTCTTTCGTACGACTTGTCCAAAACCAGGAGTTGCAGGAGGATGAGATTCCAAGACCCCCTACTGAAGCCATTTGTTATTTTTCCCGAGCATATGACTAAAGCAAGGAAAACTTTGGGCTCCTGTTTTAAAAGGCCTTTGTAGTTACCCAGTTGCAGAGATCACATTGACAACGAAAGAACTTTGACCTGAGTCCTTACTAAGTCCTCTCATCTCACAGAAATCCTAGCCCTCCATAACATCTCCATGGTTATGACTTCTCCAACAGTCAGAAAAACATGTGTGCATTTACTTGAGGGGCCTCTCACTCCCTCTGCCCTGGATGGCTGGTGTGGTACAGATTAACCAGACTCTCTCCGTATGTGTATGTGTGTGTGTGTGTGTATATGTGTGTGTGTGTGTGTGTGTGTGTGTGTGTGTGTGTGTGTGTGTGTGTGTGTGTGTGTGTGTGTGTGTGTAAATCCTGCTCAGCACACGTGCCTGGTCGTCTCCAGGGAACTAGGTGAAGAGCCACTCTGCTTCCTTTGAACTCTAGCCATATGGCCCCCAGTATGGTTATATACTACACATAATGCTATTAATCTATAGGACTGTGTGTGTGTGTGTGTGTGTGTGTGTGTGTGTGTGTGTGTGTGTGTGTGTGTTACACAACATGCCTGATGCTATTACACAAGGACCAAATAAAAAAGGTTATGGTAGTCCCATAACAATAACAACTCCAGCTACTGAGAGTATGTGTGTATAATGCAGAGAGATAACACCACATTTTTCAGTCAGTGTGTGTGTGTGTGTGTGTGTGTGTGTGTGTGTGTGTGTGTCTGTTTACATGTGCATATAATATCATATCATACAGTAAGGTTTGATCCTCAACTCACCTCATTGTCATGATGCTGACAGAAGCTCATTCGGTCCTGGAAGAGCGAGAGCAAGGCAAAGTTGTTCTGCAGCGACTGGGCCAGAGACACGGAGACCCCCGGCTGGCTGGCGTTGCTGTTGGCATTGGCACGGCCGCCCAGGTGGAGGCTCTCCCCCAGGCGCTCGATGAAGTGGTCCTTGGTCAGTCGAACCCGCAGGTGGGCCCGCACGCAGTTGTCGCACAGGTACTCCTGGCAGTCCAGGCAGTGGGAGCTGGCCGGGTTCTCCTCGTCGCAGGAGCTGCACTGGGGCTCTCCCAGGTGGTGCGGGCGCAGGAGGCCGCCATGGGGCCGGTGGAAGCCGGAGGAACCCATGCCCAGGCCTCCGCGGTGGTGGCCGTTCTTGTTCTGGATCTGCTCATCAGAGCTCACGACCACGTCCAGCAGGTTGCTGAAGAGGAAGTTGGAGGAGGGCAGGGAGTCCACCCCGGCCTCGCTGATGGACACCTTCTGGTCACACGAGGGACAGCGCAGCTTTAGGGAGTCTCCGGGGCTCCGCTGGCTCTCTAGGCACTGCCTGCAGAAGGCATGGAGGCAGGGCAGGACGTGAAGCCTCCTGGTGGTCTGGCCGGAGGAGGAGGAGGTGTGGGAGGAAGAAGAGGAGGTAGAGGAGTTGGAAGAAATCGGAGCGGAGGAACCACAGAGCTCTTTGCAGAGCGGGCACGTCTGCAGGTCCGAGTCTGGAAAAGAGGCCATTCTGCACCGCTACAAACTGACTCAGTTTACAATATAGCTACGTTGCGAGTGAGGATGAGGTATTCATTTGGGATAGATTGTTTTGTGTTTGATAGAAAGCAATCTCGCGTTTGAGGTAGATATGAGGCGTACGGCATGAGGTGTCAAGTAAGTTCCATTAATGAAAACGGTGCTCATTGACTCGCATGGTTTGTTTCTGTAAAATATAACACTCGACTAATGCAAACTAAGGAGGTAGCCGGTTTACGAAATAATTACTTGAGATGAAGTTCTCCTGTATCGTTTAAAAAAAGAAAAACTATGCTTAGTCTGCAACGACAATATACAGTTTTATAAGGCGTTTAAGGATAACATCTTCGTTACTTTCTCAAAAACTTCATGAGAACGGGCTAACATTGCCCGATATAGTGCTTCTCTAGACAAAGTATTTGCTGTACGCTTTTGACGAGGCAGGTTCGTGAAATGAGACTAATCCTGAAAATGTGGTGACACAGACAGGATCGGCGTCGAGGTACTACGAGCTCCGTCTCTCCTCCCCCATCGACTCAACATGACTACGGGGCTCCGCGTACCAAACGGGCCCCAGCGAGAGGCGAGTGTTCGAATGTCCCCCCCAATTAATATCTTCCAGTTTCCAGTCCGTGGTGTCGTCCTGTTCTCTAATCAACCATCGGGGCCCCGTTCCGCGGCGTCAGGCGTAGCCAGCGGCCGGCGATAGCAGCGATACACCCGGACGAAAAGACCTTAAATTATTCATCAAAGCATTTGCTACACAAGCGACGCGATCTCATCGCACGCCCTGCTGAAACCGTTTGGCATTTAAAAAAAAGGATAATAATTTAACTCCAGGAGCGGCACGCAGTCCAACAAGCGCCTCTTGACGTGCATATAATAATTGTGCACGTATATCGCTCCTAGTGCGAGTTATTACGAAGAGGGCAGGTCACTTTCCAATGATTCCTCCCTATGGTGTCTCTCTCCGAGCGGAGGAATGCATGGGGCTTTTCCACGCAGCTCCTCTCTGGAGGCTCCGAGGTACGAGCCTCCCAGTCCTCCAATAGCAAACAGTGCCCTCTAAACGGAAACCCTCCCGACAGGGTCCTCCACACACCAGGACGAGCAGAATCTCTCTCTGCCGCCGGGTTCTTCTTGAGGTCTCGTCGTGTTCTGTTTGGCCTTTTTCCCCCTTTCTCTCCTTCACTCGGCTGTATAAACATAAACACACTGTTGTGTGTGTGCGCTCTTTACGCGCTGGTCCCGTCTCGCGGACGCGTGTTGGTCAGCCTGCTCCTCCAGCCGCTCTATCCAATACAAGCGAGGGGGAAAAAACGGACACATTTCCGCCGTAGGGAGGGAGGAGGAAGGAGGAGGAGGAGGAGGGGGGAGTGGTTGCGCGCAAGGCTCGCCCCCGACGGTGAGGGAAGTGCTGGTGGAAAGATCTTGCTGCATCCAGAGTTTTGCACCACGTTCTCCAGCCAAAGAAATCGGTCATTTGGAAGAGCAAAAAAAAGAAAAGAAAGAATAATAGACTAGAGAGAACGGGGGAAAGAGATAAAAATCTGGTGATTTGAGCTGTTTTTACGCTATAATTCTGGAAACTTTTCTTTTTCATTAAACCTATAGGCTATGTCATCCCACTCTAATCGTGATCACATGCTGCAGGATGCTAGCCTAGAGATACCGCTTGTAGGAAGCATGGATGAGAAGACAGTGGGACATCATCAATGAAGGTCTCAGCTGATGATATAATTCTGGTCGCTACAGTTATTAATATTATTATAGTAAAATAGTAATGTATCCAGGGGTGGAATGTAACAAATCACAAGTAGGCTACTCATTAGTGTAATTCAATCGTTTTTTTTATGTGGGCTACTTCAGAAAATGAAAACATGGAGCCATGCTTTTTTCATGTTACCTTGAGAGACTTGATTGATTGAAATATTTATTAACAGTTTGCAGAATTACAGTACATTTCAAGCACTTCATGGGAATGTGTGCAATGCAATGTGAACCAAGGCTAGGCCTTTCGCCTTTGCAGTTGGATTGTATTTGTATAAAGGTGGCCCTCAGCTTCTTCTGGGTCTTCAATCCCCTTCAGTTCAGCGAATCTAACCACCTGGCTCTCTTTACTGTAATTCGCCTTTGACAGTTTGGAAAATACTTTATCTACTGCTCCGTCCTTGTAGGAAGTTCAAGTCGATGTGAGGGTTGCCTGGCCCTCTTCTCCAGATTACAGAGATATTTCTAATTATGGTTGCGATAACTATTTTCAAATATCATTTGTATAGTGTTATTTAAAGTGGTTAAACTGATTCTTATGCTATATCAACACAAGGTCCATCCATGAAGGATTGCATGCGAAAAGTATTATTGTTATTTTTAAATCTGCTCTCAGGAAGCCAGAGCCCGAAACGCATAAGTATTCCCAATAAATGAGAATGTGTGTCTGAGCCAGTCGTGCATCCGTAATTTTGGAGTGCTGCTTTTCCACTTTGGTGGTATTTTATTTTTTATTTTATTTTAATTAACCTTTATTTAACCAGTAAAACACATTGAGACTGAGTCTCTTTTACAAGTGGTAACTGGCCAAGTGGCAGAAATAAAATTACACTTCAATGCTACATCATACATTTACAAATTAGTAGCCAATAATACATCCATGATTCACCTCAAAGTACCTATAAAATGCATACAACAATCTCCAAAGTGATACACTTTAAATAGCAGGGCGCAAAATTGCAGAAATAATAAATATATACAATAGCCGATACAAGTTACAACGGCTAGTACACAGCCGAACATGTGCAGGTGTTGGACTGTACATCTAAGATGATTCTTTTGAAACTTCTCAATGGAACTTTCAAGGCCTAGACTGGACTGCAGGTCGTTCCACAACCAGGGGCCAAAGAAAGCGAGACATTTTTTACCCCCATCAGATTTGAATGCTGGTATACTACACACCGTAGCCAGGCATTTGATCAGCGGTTTACAGTACAGAGTACACCATTTTTAACCAAATAGAATTTGGAGGAAATGTAAGGAGGCAGATCACCAAGAATTGCGTTATAAATGAAAATATACCAATGATCATGCAGACCTGCAAGATGTCAATGAGAACCAACCAACTGCAGCATACAGCGTACAGTGATGTGTTCTGAAAGGTGAGTTCGTTATGAATCTCAGTGCAGCATGGTAGTTTGCATCCAGTTTGGCCAAGGTAGAGGAGCAAGCAAACCTATAAATGGTATCATTCAGTTCACCATAGTGACTATGGACTATGGAATAGTCCAACTGGGACAGAAAGGGGTAGCAGTGGCTCAGGCTTAGAGTGACCGGATGTTTGAACCCGGGCTCCCCCAAAGTTAGTGTCGAAGTGTCCTTGAGCAAGACGGTGAACCCTTAATTGCTCCCAATGTGCAGGTTGGTGCCTTGCATGGTTTCCTCCGGCATCGGTGTGTGAATGTAATGCACAATCTCTGTAAATCGTCTTGGATAAAAGGCGCTAAAATGCACCATTTACCATGTACAGAAGAGACCAGTATCCATTTTGTTGCGAGTGGAACACGCATAACAAGCCTTCTATCTGTAGAAGAAGCCCAAAGTGAATTTAAGCACAAATTCTTTGCACAAGGAATCAATATAAAATTTTAAATCAGAACCGGAACCA
Source organism: Protomyctophum bolini (assembly GCF_963924005.1). NCBI lineage: Eukaryota > Metazoa > Chordata > Actinopteri > Myctophiformes > Myctophidae > Protomyctophum > Protomyctophum bolini. The sequence continues at coordinate 23,271,367 of NC_137878.1, forward strand.
GAAACCAAGGTATTTGTAGCGATCCAAGCCTCCACCCACTTGATGGGAGTTCCATCTATAGTGGAGATCTTCACTAGGGCTGAACATCATAGGCTTTTATATGGCTTTTTGTTTTGTTTAACAGTTAGGTTTTTTTCAGTTCATGCTGCAGGAAGATGAAATCAAAAGACAAATTTGCTACAGCCACATCAAGCGTCAGCACACAGGTGTAAAGAACTGTAGCATATGCATGTGATACCTAGAGTGCTTTGATTGACTATAGATAAATACACACAGAAGAAAGAGTAGGGGACCTAATATTGAACCCTGAGGGAAACCTTTCTCCAAAATTACAGGATCAAACACAATGTCACCTATTTTGACACAGTGTCCGACCCAGCAGCAGGTAACAGTTAAACCAGCTTATCGCATTTTGACCCATGCCTAAGATTATTATTTTGTATATCTTTTGAGCGGTGCAGCCACTCCTATGCACAGCTTTGTGTCTGTCCGTTTGAGCACGGAATCGATTACTTTGATTGGCTGATGTATGATGACGTTCTCATCATGTTAAAAGGCATCGCTCACTTCACACAAGTGTGATTTGTTGTAGGCCTACATTAAATGACCTGGCGACGCGGCAAGTCAATGTTGTCAGTTATGTACATGGGACTCAGGTCGGACGTCAAGAACTTCACTGTGAAATGTGTAAAGTAACTGTCAGAATAGTCTTCAAAATAATTAAAAAAGTGGTACTTTTACTTGAGCCTAATATTACTTCACACATCTAATTGGATGGAAGGTATAAGTTAGTGTAAGTGATATTTTGTATTAAAACAAAACAGGTCTACTTGTCTCTCCAGCTCTTTAGTGAACACAACATACTGTATTATGTTTAGGTGGGTCACTCACCACCTGATGATTTTATGCAGTTGATGAATTTAATATCGGACCACAATGCAAACAAGTCCCCAACCTTTTGTGTTATCCTTTCAGCCCAAATGTGTGACTGTACCTTGTGCTGTTTGCATTTCTGTCAAATAAAGTATTCAATAAATCAATCAACGAAACCAGCTTCAATTTGATAGTATTCCAATTTTCTCTGCTCATTTATTTAATCCCTTTATGCTGTATCCTGCATGATATCTCTACTGATTGGATGAATTTTGTATCCCGACCTGAAAATGTATTTTCCATTTGCTAAGGAGCTGGAGAGACATGGAGACAGCAATTACTGAATACTCAAAAATACATTGCATTCATCACTTTGCTATTCTAAATTGTGTGTTTTATCTCCAAACCTGCTCCAGTCAAAAGTTAATATTCCATAGTGCCTTATTGACTCTTATATTTCTGTCGCCTAACTTTTGTGACTACAATGTGTCTTGTTTTCTTATGGCTCTGGACCTGTACTAATAACTCACTCAGTGTTTGATTGTAATCTCACCTCTCATTAACGTTCTAGAATAGATAAAGGGGCATTTCATCTATAATCAGTTGATTCTGTACGTTATCTCACATGACCATGAAACTATAAACTGTCATGCACAAATTAATTTGTCTTGAGACATAATGTGCTCCCAGGCATGTCATTAGGACATGTATTCCATGTAAAATTAAATGCTTCGGAGTGACAGAATGACAATGAAAAACATGGAATAAAGCCTAATACTTAGCTTCTAAATGATTAATTACAACCAACCAACCAACCAACCAACCAACCAACTAACATAGAAAATCCCTCTTGGGAAATCAGTAAACTGAAAATGCAAATGCATTTAAGATGGAATAGCATATTTAAGAATTCATTCTAGTCTTGAGGTCTGGGATGTTTCAATCAGTACTTTAGGAAGATCAACGTATGTCTTCCATCTATAAATGACAAGAATAAGTGTCAAACATGATGTCACCAGAGTGGAGCTGCTGACTGACTGCATATTTACATTTAAAAACTCAGTTATCACTCAGTGATAGAGCAAATCATGTAATAATGCTAAGTCAGTCTCAACTACCTTTTTAAGTAAATATCAGTTGGGCTCTGCAACACCCCTGAGCCATTCCTGGTGTTACATTGTCTGTTCCCAACTTTGGTCACATTTTTGCAAAACATTTTTGAGTGGTGCAACCACTCCCTTACGGAGCTATGTGTGTGTGTGTGGGTGGGTGGCTGGATGGCTGTGTCTGAGCACGAAAACAGCATGGTTGTTTTTCACCACCTGTGCAAAACCTAACACACACTCAAACACACATGCACATATTAACTGTATATATGATGATTTTGGGTGCGACAGTACAGTAGAGTAGAGGGGACCCCCACACAGTAACTGTCATTTCTCAACCGTTCGGACGCGGGGCGGCACGCCGGCACTGGCCCCGAACCCTTGGCACATTCCTGGGGGTTCTAGGGAAGCCCACATGGTAACTGTCATTTCTCTGCCATTTCTGACGCGGGCGGGTCGCCGGAACCGGAACCCTGGGTCTGGAACTTCCACTCCAAATTCATACGGGTGTTATTTAAAAATATATATAACTCCTGCAACTTTTGTCCCAACATCACGCAAATCGGTACACATGACAGACCTGTCAGATTTGTCATATTTCATCCTTACTGGCTAAGATTGACTTTTAAGTGTTGATATTTACATTTACACAAGCATCATTGCTAGTGAGTGTTTAGTCTCCCCATCTCTGAAGTTTAGGTAAGAAATACAATATTGTACAATCAGGAGATAGAACTTAAACTGTACGATACAGTCCAAATTCTGGACCAATGGCATGTGCTCCGTTTTTATATGGCTCCTTCATAAAATGTATTATTTATGGCCCAGCAGTATTGTCATGTGAAATTCATACATTGGCGTACTTTGAAATGACCTTGGGCAGAGATGTTATTTCTCAGAATGTGTAACCATTCCTAAATGCTTGTTCTTTGTGTTCTCATTATCAAGAAAATAAAGTAGAATTTATTGGACAGCAAATATTGTTGCAATGCAGTGCATTCCTGTGGAAAAATGGCTGCATTGTTGCGTTTACAGCACAGAATAGTGACTTACAACTTATAATATTGTCTTCATTGTTCCCTCAGGGATATTCATCTTCACAGTCTGTTCAACAGAAAAACAACCATATAGCGAAGAACAACATAGAACCAAGCCAACAAACAAACAAAAATCACACCCGTGTGAACTGAGTGGTGCAACTCCCCTCTCTCAGACTCAATTTCCAGTCCACACACCAACTCTCTGAGGCGGGTACCCTGGAACCACCAACTTCTTTAACCACAACAAGGATACAGTACTTATAAGCATACACATGCAGCACCACATTAAGTCTTGTTAAATAAATCTCTTGTGGTTTTCCTCTGGGCACATTTGTCTGTTGAATAGCCAACAATTGGTTAAAAAAAGAAAGGAAAAAGCAGGAAGCGAGGGCAAGGACACACCCAGCAAGAGCACTGTAGCGGGAGAGTCTTCACAGCATCTACACTTTAGATTCTAAAGGCAATAGGCTTATACGTTGTCGTATGGCCGCATTACTCTGAATACTGAAATAAAAAAGTAATTTTTTTTGTAGAAATATATTTTTTATAGAAGAAAATGTCACAGGTTTTCTAGACAGGACTTAAACCAATTTGTCAAAAAAATGAAAGAAAGGAAATGAAGAAAAGAAAGCGGGACCCCAGCTCTCTCGTAATCTTTTGTGTGTCAGATACTTGAATTCGTGTCAAACAGGCTGAAAAGATTGCCTCCATTATCTCTGAGCCAAATTGAAAAGAGCAACACAGTAACTGGGACAAAAAGAGAGATACAGGTTTGATATTCAGAGGCCTCCAAGGGCAATCTAAACAGGAGAGAGGGGATGAAAAGAATGAATGGGGAGAATACATGGCAGAAGTTATGCTAATCCATCAGAGCGACAAACATTTTGTCCAGATGGACTCTGCCCTGTGGAACATCATGTTTCAGTCACACAGGCCTTCAACATCTGATAACATCCATTCATACAAACCGATGATTTCATATGATGCAGATCAGAGAATGCATTTGTTAAATATTGTACACAAGAAGAAAAAAATGTTTTACAGAAATTGAACAGCAGCAGCTCAAAGATGAACTTGGTAATAGTCACATCCAATGGGATCAGCCTGGAAGAGAGGAGACTGTACGAGATTAAGGACAGCAGTGAAAATGAAAGGATACAGCAGTTCATTTTCCATTTCTTTTGCCGTATTATCTTATTCACTGTTGTGCAACTGCTGAATGGAGTCTTATTCACCTAATGTATGTCCCACAATCATGATTCAGTTTTTAAAATACCAAACACTACAAACATAGCTTAACACAGCCTGTCTCAAATGTTACATGACATGTAACATCATTTTATTCATTTTTTAATAAGAATTTGAAGATTTTCAGAAAACTTCGATTAGGTTTTAAAGGACTTTTTAGAATCGGCCTCGGGTCTAAATGGTTTAACAAATGTGAGTGCAAAATGTCACGGCAACCGCAGGCTGTGTTCATGATTTGAGGCATTTTGTTCAAAACTGAGCACTTCTGCAAACTGTGAAAACCAATCCTAGCCCAAAACAAATCTGAAAGACCCATTTTGTTTGACTATAGAGATACTGTGTACCAATGTGCGTGGTTTTGGGGGAAATAATCTGTAGGAGTACTGTCCAAAAATGTGTTTTGCAAAAATCGGCCCAAAAAACTAAACGGGCAGAGGTTCTGCTCTGGCATCCAGGGAGTGTGTGTGCAGTTTCGCTGCGATTAAGCCAACGGTGCGGGAAATTAGCAAAGCAGGGTGCAAAACAAGACTCTGCCATGCCTTTCGGCCTGGTGGAGTAGACCCCGAATGGATATTAAGGATACTGGTGTTGCCATTAGTAGTATAAACACAGGGGAAGGTCAATCAACCCTGAGGTGAGAAAATAGTATTGAGAACTGTAAACAATTCTCTCACTCACTCTCACAATACAGCTCCTTCTTAAAAAAAGGAATATTGTGCAAAAGTTCATTTTCTTCTGTAATATAAATCAAAACGTGAAACGTTCATATATTCTCAATTCATTGCGCATAAAGTGAAGAATTTAAAACGTTTTTTTTTAAAGCTTATGACATACAGCTCATGAAAATCAAAATATAATATTTTACAAGACCACGTAAATATAATAATCATAGAAATGTCGACCATCATACAATATATTATTGTATGCAGTCAATACTTGGTCTGGGCTACTTTTTTGAACAAATGATTTCATCAATGGGGTAGTATGGACTGGAGGTGATCATCCTGTGGCACAGTTGAGGCGTTATGGAAGCCCAGGTTTGCTTTGATAACAGCCGTAAGTTCATTTTTATTGTTGAGTCTTATGTCTCACACTTTCCTCTTGACAATACAACCTATAGATTCTCTGTGGGGTTCAGGTCAGGTAATTTGGCTGGGCAGTTAAGCACAGTAATACCATGGTCAGTACACCAGTTACTATTAGTTTTGGCACTGTGGGCAGGTGCCAAATCGAGCTGTAAAGGAAAAGCAGCATCTCCATAGAGCTTTCCAGCTGAATTTGGCACCTGCCCAGTGCCAAAACGACTAGTAATTGGTGTACCGACCATGAATGGTATTACTGTGCTTAACTACCCAGCCAACTGGCCTGACCTGAACCCCACAGAGAATCTAGGTTGTATTGAGTCTTACGTCTCACACCTTCCTCTTGACAATACAAATCAACTTACGGCTGTTATCAAAGCAAACCTGGGCTTCCATAACTCAACAGTGCCACAGACTGATCACCTTCATGCCATGCCCAATTGATGAAATAATTTGTTCAAAAGTAGCACAGACCAAGTATTGACGGCATACTTTAATATGCTTTTCAGATCGTCAACATTTCGCGATAAAAAAATATTCTAATATTTTGAGATAGGATTTTTTGATTTCCATGAGCTGTATGACATAATCATCGAGAACCCATTTTAGACTGATTTTAGACATTCTAAATCCTGACCTAAGTTTTCTGAAAAACTATTTATATAGTATCATAAAAAAATAATACATACTGTATAGATCCCCAAAAGGGGTTCCCGCCCATAATGGGTTAAAACAAAAAAAGGTTTTAAATACTTCCCTTTACGCACAATGAATTGAGAATATATGAAAGCTTCACTTTTTGAATTATATTACGGAAGATATACGCACACACGCACGCACACATCAACTTAACTGTAAATCGGTCAACCAAACTGTAAATCAATTTAAAGTCAAAGTTTTATTTTTCAACTTTCCCCTGAAAAGCAATACAAACCAAAATTGTTCCAGTGAAGAATGTAGTTATAAAAATGAAAATAAAAACTAGTCCCTGCTCTGGAAATGGCCAAAATAGTGCTTCATAACATGTAAGCAACTAAATGTTATCAAAAACTTCAAGGAAAAGTATGACAGGAGCTATTTATTTTCGTCCACATAAAGTAATATAAAGCTCACATTTTTCCAAATTCTGGGGTAATTTAATTGAACACTCCATATGTTACTGTGTAGTGTCAGTTTGATTCTAAGTTTTTTTTTCTTCTCTCAGTTTTATTTTTAGCCTTTCCAAGGTCTAGTCACACAACGCTACCATAAAAATAAAGATAACTAGAACTGCACTCTGCCGAGTGCATACTTGCTTGTTGCACACTAGTAGGCCATAAATGGCCTACTAGTGCGCAAGCAGAGCGCGCAAGTACTTTCGACCGCTGGAAACTATCACATCTCAGTATCTCTGTGAAGGAACGTTTGAAATGTATAATCATTACGTGTAACTATTTGCTACCTAACTACTTTTTTACAGAAAAATGAATCATCAAAGTAATGTTATTATTTTTCTTTGTAAGTGTGTTTCAGTAAAAGCTATTAGATCCAACATTTCGAGTTGGGAATCTGAGTTTATATCTTGTAAATGTGTTAGATAACCTCTGATGTTCAACAATCCAATTTTTAATGAATGTTTTAATGGTAATTGAGTTATCTTCCGTATATTTGGATTTTCTAGAGGTGATTGTCGTAATCGTATCATTTCTCTTTCTACATTCTTATCTACTTTGATCTTTTTAGGACTAAAATCAAGTATATATAGATCTCTTATCCTTTTCACTCGACTGAATGCTACATAGGCTTGCCCCGGGTTAAAACGTGAGCCCTTCATAGATACGACAATCTCTTGTATAGTTAAACCTTGAACCTTATGAATAGTTAATCCCCAAGCTAATGTCAACGGGAATTGAAACCTATTTGTTGATCCTGTTCTTCTGCCTCCATGGAAAATTATAGCTTCATGTCTGTATATTGGAACTGCTTCTGGGTAATTTTTAGATTTACTATTAGACTTCGCATTAAGACCAACATCTTTGTCTTGGAATTTAACAAGTATTACTGTAACATAGGTGTCGTTTTTCTCAAAGTCAATATACTCAACAAGTCCTCTGATACCGTTGACTAATCCATCAGATACCATTACATTAGTAGTCAACATCACTTGTGCACCAATTGCTATACTGAGTGTTGTTACAGAGTATGTAGTTGTAATTTGATTAGCAGTATACTGTGGTTACTTGGTTCCAAAAAGTGAAGACAAGTTTTCTTCAACGGTAAATCTGTGCCTGGTTTGCTGGGACTAGTTACAACATTACGTCATCCTTGAGAGAGTACATGGTGTGTATATGACGTAATGTTGTAACTTGTAACTTGTAACTAGTCCCAGCAAACCAGGCACAGACTGTATGTAGTTGTTCTAGTTACAACTACATACAGAGTATGTAGTTGTAATTTGATTAGCAGTATACTGTGGTTACTTGGTTCCAAAAAGTGAAGACAAGTTTTCTTCAACGGTAAATCTGTGCCTGGTTTGCTGGGACTAGTTACAACATTACGTCATCCTTGAGAGAGTACATGGTGTGTATATGACGTAATGTTGTAACTTGTAACTTGTAACTAGTCCCAGCAAACCAGGCACAGACTGTATGTAGTTGTTCTAGTTACAACTACATACAGAGTATGTAGTTGTAATTTGATTAGCAGTATACTGTGGTTACTTGGTTCCAAAAAGTGAAGACAAGTTTTCTTCAACGGTAAATCTGTGCCTGGTTTGCTGGGACTAGTTACAACATTACGTCATCCTTGAGAGAGTACATGGTGTGTATATGACGTAATGTTGTAACTTGTAACTTGTAACTAGTCCCAGCAAACCAGGCACAGACTGTATGTAGTTGTTCTAGTTACAAGTTACAAGTTACAAGTTACAAGTTACAACATTACGTCATATACACACCATGTACTCTCTCAAGGATGACGTAATGTTGTAACTAGTCCCAGCAAACCAGGCACAGATTCACCGTTGAAGAAAACTTGTCTTCACTTCGAAGAGACCAAGCGAAACGATTACTTGCGCGCTCTGCTTGCGCAAGTAACTACCACCACCTAGTGGATGTTGAAGATACTGATCTTGTTGCTGTGTATTATAAACAGTGACAATCAAATGCCAATAGAGGTTTAACCATTAAGTAAATGTTTATTTTCCACTGAAAAGCAATAACTGAAAAAACTGAATGTGATTATTAAAACAGAAAATATGTCCTAGTGACTGCTCTGGAACTGCCCAGCCTATTTTGTTTCATAACATGTCTTTTTTTCTTTTCTTTTTTTTTTACAAAACAGTAAAACCTAGTCTCACAAATTTACTACCAGATATGACCGGCACACTAAAATAACTTGAACTCCAATTATGAAGCCAATGAAATAAAGCTCCTATAACATTTTGAACGGATACAGATATTTACAAATATTTAAATACACACAAATGTCAATTGACAAAACGCAAAAAAAAAAACAATGTTGTGTCATCCAGATAATTTTCTTATTCTGCAAAGTGCTTCATTGCTACTAATGTTTTTGGATTTAATTCCTGGTATTCTCAGAGGCACCAGAAGTTTCTGGAATGTAAGCAGTTTCCCAGGAAAGGAATGCAAGTATTTCTGGGGGTGGGGTCGGTGTATGTGTGAAGGATGGGTGGGGTTTGGGGGTGTTAGGCTAGGAGTGTGTCCAGAAAGCTTTGGCCCAGAGGTTGTGGCGCAGCCAGTATCGAGCTTTATTCGTGTCCAGTATGAACACTTGCTCGCGACTACCAATGAGCTCTGTACGGTCCAGAGTTAATTGTAATCTGGGGCTGGGAATACCTGCTGCAGAGTAGATGCGGTTCCCTGCTGAGACGTATTCCTTCTCACACTGGTAGGTCCTGGTAGGAGAGAGAACAACATGTGATTGCATTTCAGAACAACATTTACAGTATATCCGCATCTCATCCACCGAGTAAAAACAAAAAAAGGATTAGAATTGTGAGTCGTCAACTTTCTTCACCCCTGCAATATAATAATAAACCACACTTGTGTGAAGTGAGGGGCGCTCTTATCATACATCACATTCCGTGCTTCAAATCATTTCCGCTGGTACACACAACGAAAAAGGATTGTCCACACACTGCATCAGCTCCCAGGAAACTTTATTTAGGCAACAACGTTTCGACCCTTATGGGTCTTCGTCAGCTGCCTGGTACACACAGACACACAAAGCTGGGCATAGGAAAATGGACCACAAATAAATGACTGGAGCACTCAAATAGGTCTGCATGTTTTAAGTGCTGTGTTTTCATAGTTTCCTCACAACCTGCCCATCTCTGCCCCGAGTCTGAGCAACTCATCAAGACCTGCGCTCATCCAGCTCCAGTGTTGAACACCATAATCAACTCCTCTCTGGGCCAATCCATGGCCCTCCACATGCTGCAAGAGATCCACCATTGTCCCCATTGCAGAGAACGCCTCTTCAGCCTGCCTAAACGACTACCGACTGGTAGCACTGTGGTGGTCATGAAGTGCTTTCAGGTTAGTTTAGGATTACGCCTGCAACTAGTGTAGAGGGAAGCAGGGGAATGCTCCTAATAGTAATAACTACTTTAGTTTCATGTTCATTCAAATTGTTTTACTTGAGCTCAGTGCATTCTTCGGGACTAGTGTGGTTGAAACTTAAGGACTTGGATGCAAGTCTGCAGCCATGTAACAACTTCATATTTGGGAAAGTCTGACGTTTCATTGATGACATCAGTGTGGCACTCCATATCTGGACATAAACGGCAGACAGACAATTTGTGGAATGTATTATAAATAACCAATTAGTGCTGTACCTATCTTTAGAGTACCACCAGGCTCGAGCCAGTATACTGTCGAAGCACGGTTTCAATGAATGAACTGAGGTAGAGACCAAGTTCTGACTCAGTCACAATGAATATGGGATCTAAGAAGAAAAGGGTCATTCTGTCCCCTCGGCCTGACGCCCCCACTGTGGCCCACATACTGCAAGACCTTGAGCGAGCCACCCCCAACGACCCCATCTTCAGCATCCTGGAGGACAGCGGTCAAGACTCTGGCAGACACCCAGACAGCGACGTGGAGTCCAAGTACCAGCAGAGCCGCCACTACCTGGAGCTTAACGAGAGACTTCTGGAGGTCAATGGTCAACTTATCCGCCAGACGGAGGAACTGCGAGCAGCTGGAGATAGTCTGGAACACGACGTCACCGAGGTCAAGAGTGGACTATGAAACAACGTCACAAATGGGCTAGTGCACTTGTCCAACACTCATGTTTCTCTGTTCACAGAACCAATACTTCCGTTCTGATGGGTGACACTGACAGTCTAACGGTGTCAAGAGACCACACTGTCATTGAAGAGCCACAGGTTTGATGCCAGAAACAGATGTGTGCTTCAATGGGCCGTTGAGCCTCCCACGTGCTCCAGGGCTGCTGCTCACTCGCCTCACCCCTCTGATTAACTGGGCACATACTCATATGGCATGGTGTTGATATACAGCAGCGGTGGGGAACTTTGTCGATGGTGAGGGCCACTATATTTACACACTCACCCCAGAGGGCCACAGTGCATATTACTTTCGTAGCAAAAATAGCTGATCTACTAGCTCAAAATGCATTGCACTGCGGCACGTTTTGAGCTTGTAGATCAGCTATTTATGCTACATTTGAATTGAAATCCTGAATAATGTTTTTCTATTTCTTTATTGGAATCCTGAAAAGTAACCCTTTTATTGAATTTCAAATGCATTTAGTTATAGTTATGTTAACTTTATGAACTGTTAATATAACTACATTGGACACAAAAAGACAATAATATTTTAATACTAGTCATTAAGAAATTAAAGCGGGTCATGTTTGGAATTGTAACAGCTGCAATCAATACTAGATAACTATTCTGATATTAACCTGCAGGCCCCATTAAGTGAAGGTGGGGGCCGTATGTGGCCCCCGGTTCCCACTCCTGATGTACAGTACAAGCTAATGCCATGCAAGTTAGCCCAGCATCTCATACTACCACTTATTTAGCAATATGATCATTTTCTTAAGGGTATAACGAGTAGGACGTGCCGGTTGGATTCACAAGTAAAATAGAGGGAAGGGTCTCTGCAGATAACAGTCACTGGTGGATCATAAGTTATGAGTCTATACATTGCATGGGACACAGATATGGAATAATCGATCATTTCTGGAAAACCACTGACCCTCCCAAATAATGAATGCCACCATCTCCCACCTGGACAACAGGGGTTATGTTAGGCTGCTCAGCTGTACTCATTTACTTCCATTTGGCATTTAGTGCCCACAAAGCTGGCTGTTTAACTGAACTGTGTGCCTGGGATTCCAGACTGCCAAGAACCTAAGGTTGTCAAGATGGGAAGACACGTCTAACACCCTCACCAAGAGGCCCCAGGGCCCTCCGTCAGTAAGACCAAGGAGACGGTTGTGGAGTAAGCAGATCCAAATACCTCGGTGTGCACATCACTTGTGCCACCTGTGATGATGCACACAGACACCGATAATGAAGGCAAGACGATTTCATTCTCACAGAATAGAGGGTATGCGCATGCATAAAGTGAATGGCAAAGTGAGTTTAACGTCGTTTAATGCAATCACATTGGACTTTTCTGTTTGGATGTACAGTATGAGCAGTCAAGGCGAGAAAGTATTTGTTTGGCACTCAGTAGGCGTTCCCGCATAACTTCCTGGTTTGATGATGTCACGCGCATACCCTCTATATCCTGAAATCGTTCTACTCAGCTATGACATGCATGTTGATGGTGACTATCACCATTTGGTAGCTGCTCAACTGCCTGTGCAGAGTTGAAAGAATGTTGAAGGACCCTCAAGTAATGGACTGTTTGTGCCGCTCGATCATAAAATCCTATACAAAGCAACACAAAGAGCTCCCTTCAGAGCCCTGAACAATACACCCAACTGCCTAAAAGTTCAACTGTCTTTAACCTCACCTGAGGGGCGTAGCCCCTAGTTGCCCAGCTTTGTGTGTGTGTGTGTGTGTGTGTGTGTGTGTGTGTGTGTGAGAATTTTTTGCGATAATTTGATTGGCTGATCACCCCATAGCGACGATTTGATTAAAGTACATACTGAGAATAATGATGATGTATGATATTGATAAGAGTGCCCCTCACTTCACACAGGTGTGATCTTTACACTTTCTTACTACCTTACCTGTATTATAATATAATATTTTGTACTTTATATGTTGACATTACTTATAACAGTCCGACAGTCTCCGGCACCAACATTTCAGTATGTGACAAGTAATTATTTCTATCTATGAAAGAGAAGACTCATTACTTGCGCAAGCAGAGCGCGCAAGTAATAGTTTCTCCCGGTCCGTATGCACCGTCCCAGCCAAACCGCCAATTTGAATGGGTATGCAAATAAAACAGCAAATTGTGCCCGATTTGCTGGGACCAGATTACATACATGACCATATTTCTTACGTTATCATTGAGTAGTCATACATATACTATATATATGTAATTTGTAAAATAAAATAGCAAATTGTGCCTGATTTGCTGGGACCAGAGTACATGGTGTGTGTATATGTCTAACTAGCTCTCAATGATGACGTAAGAAATATGTGGATTAAAGGACCCAATGCCAGAGTGTAATTGGTCTTCGATTGTGACGTAATGACGATATGTTTTAGTGTTGGGAGGATTAAAGGTAATGTTCCTGTGTATACATGCATGTAACCTGGTCCCATCAAATCAGGCACAATTTGCTGTTTTATTTGCATACGCATCAAAAGTGGCGGGTTGGCTGGGACGGTTTTGGGCGCAAAGTAACCACAGTATACCACTAATCAACTTACAAATTACATATATATAGCATATGTATGACTAGCTCTCAATGATGACGTAAGAAATATGGTCATGTATGTAATCTGGTCCCAGCAAATCAGGCACAATTTGCTGTTATATTTGCATACGCATCAAAAGTGGCGGGTTGGCTGGGACGGTTTTTGGCGCAAAGTAACCACAGTATACCGCTAATCAACTTACAAATTAAATATATATAGTATATGTATGACTAGCTCTCAATGATGACGTAAGAAATATGGTCATGTATGTAATCTGGTCCCAGCATATATATAGTATATGTATAACTAGCTCTCAATGATGACGTAAGAAATATGTGGATTAAAGGACCCAATGCCAGAGTGTAATTGGTTTTCGATGGTGACGTAATGACGATATGTTTTAGTGTTGGGAGGAGTAAAGGTAATGCTCCTGTACATGCATGTACTACATGTAATGTGGCACCACTGCCGTATCAGGCACAATTTGCTGGGACGGTGCATACGCATCAAAAGTGACGGTTCATAACGGTCGAAAGTACTTGCTCGCTCTGCTTGCGCACTAGTTGGCCATTTAAGCAAGTATGCACTCGACAGAGTGCAGTTCTAGTTAAACTCTATTTCTTCTTGTAGCTGCAACTTTGTATCACAAAATTCAAACAGTTCCGCCCTTTATAGTAGTACAAGTACAGGCAGTCACACAACTGAAGTCATGCAGATGTCTGCACGGTCATGATCTTGTGATTATAACATACAGTACCTAGAGTAGCATGCAAGTGCAGCCACAAGGCACACTATACCACAATATTGATTATTACAACATTTTGAAGATGCTGCATGCAAGGTTGCCGTTTTCATAAAGATAAAATGTTAAGCAGCTTTCCAAAACTAACAATTAGCCCAAAATGTACCTTTTTAGAGTGATTCTAAGCATGAGGGTTGTGTCCACAAGGTTTTTGAGTATGGCAGTTGCATTGAGCGCGATGAACATCTCAAAGACCAAGGCCAGTTCCTCCTCTTTCAGAGAACAGGGGACAGTAAGCTGCAGGAGACCAGGGGGCGCCGACACATCAGGGTAATACCCCACACTCAGGGAAGCTGAACACCCCAAGTGAGAAATTAGCAATGTCAGATATGAATGCAACTAGCCATCATTTACTTCAACATAATCGATGCAATACAATTCCAATAGTTTTTAATCAACTAAATCGATTTGTATGATTACCCAAGATCGTACAACACATTGCGATGAACTGTGGACTTGTAGATCTGCCATTTTCACCATTTGTTTTAGAAATAATAAGCAAAATTATGATATTGATTGTTTGATAGTTGATTAGGTTACACCTAAATGTTCAAATCTTTTACATGTTAAGGTGACGGTCACAATGGTGACGGTGCCGCGCAGCGCGCGCCTTCCTCGTCCGCTCCGTTGTTGTGATCGCCACTTTGGAATATCTTTGAAAACTTTGACAAGTGATTACACCGTTTTAAAGTGGATTTTCATGACAAGCAACTCGGCGGTCGGCGCAGTGGCTGTTCAAAGGTAGCTTAAAACATAGGCAGCGAAGCCTGAAACACGAACACATAATCCCGGCAATAAAACTGTTACATTCATTGCAAACACACGTTTATGCTTCTGGTGACCGATAGTCATTCTCATGAGGCAAATTATTTTTAATGAAATAAATTGAATATAAAATGTAAATAGAATTACATGGTGAAGATTATAGCATCAACTTATGTTCATATTATTTTGTCCTCACCAATGCTCATTAGAAGCATTTGACTCAAAACCACTCTCAAAGGCCCGGACGGTTAGCTCAACCATCTGGGCACCTAGGGTGCTAAGCCAGCCGGATGGCGTGCCGCGGGTTTGACTCCCGAGCTCGACGGCCTTTGCTGCGTGTCACTACCCTTCTCTCTCTCCCCCTTTCCTGTCTAATTACTATACCCTATCAACAAAGGCAAAAAACGCCCAAAAAATATCTTTAAAAAAAAGAAACGCTCTCAAAGGGCATCTACAGACGGCTGCAATTCGAAACTGGCACCCGAAAATTCTGAATTGCCCCATCCACCCATCAAAGACAGAGTAGGGGGGACAAAAAATTTACAATATGAGCATTAGTGAGGACCAATATGAAGATACATAAAGACATTGTGAAGTGGTCCTATGGACATCAATAAATGTTATTGTCTCACAGCTTCAGCAATACATCGTATATGACCACTATAGTTATATACGGTACTACAATCAATGGGAGCAGTACTTACATTTGAAGACTTCCCGGGCCTGATTCCAGCGGTTTTGCTTGCCCAGCTTGATTAGCAGAATTTGCAGCAAAACAGTGTCAATCCCCAGGTTCTTGGAGAACATGAATAGTGCAGTGTCTGCAGCCACAATTAAGACCTGCTTGTTCAAGCAGAGTTGCAGGTGCGAGTTCAACAAAGCACCATACTGGGATGCATCTATATGATCTGCAGATAAACACACATCACACGTCTTTTCACCATGACATATTGTATGAGACAGACAGAAGGTGTTGATTATTTGTGACCTCTCACCAATAGGTTCTTTAAGTCCAGGTAGGTTGGAATAGACAGTCAGAGCTTCTCTGTGAGAGGTTGCCTTAGCCAGGCATACCAACACATTTCTCCTTTTATCCAGGTCCCAATCCTCACAAGGCCACAAGCTTGAGGTCAGAAACCACTCATTATCTAAACAATTGAAAGGGAACAACATGAACCTTATTTTTTTTTTTAACGGTCATTGTTGCATACCTTTGCCTGCTGAGCCACAAGGTGATCAAGAACGATCAAATCATATCTACAGCTAGACGTTTGCTTTCATATCTGGTGGGACTGCAACTCTCGATTATTTATTTGCTTAATGGGCAGGCGCATGCCACATATAGGCTCTGGCCTGACTGCGTGTCTTCTCCCCCTCTCTTTCCCCCACTCTTTCCTGTCCATCTTCACTGTAACTATCAATAAATGCACAAAAGCCAAAAACAAAAAAAAATATTTTATTCAAATATATATATAGATTTTGAATCGATTAACTGTTACCCCCCTAATTCCTGCTGTGCAGCAGCAGTGATATTGAGAAGTGTTGTGGTTACCTCGCAGTACGTTGAGTGCTCCCTCGACACTGTCACAGCTAAGGAACAGCTCAGTAGCAATGGTGACCAGGCAGCAGCGTGACGCTCCATCCTCATTCCCAAAAAGACCCTTCAGCATCGAGTACTTGAGCTTTAACCTAGACAGCACCTCTACCACTCTCTTACCCTAAGAGCAGACAAGCAAAAAAAAAAAATCATGCCTAGCATTCCAAAAACAGTCGCCTATACTACAATAATGGTAACCAATGTCTCCCTGCTTGGCCCTAAGCATCAACCGGCTGTTTTCGCCCAAATCACACAGGCTGGGGCAGGCTACATCACAGGTGTAAAGAAGTGGGTGAAATGAAGGGTGTATTGGATGGGGTGTGTGCAGGATGTAAACAAAGGCTGGATTATCAGCTAAATCTGATAATGTGGGGGCTAGACTTGCTTTTTATTATTTTGATAAATGAATGTCCTATTCCCTCCAATATCTCGGATAGTTGTACTTAGGACTACGATAACATGCCTAAAATATGGACACCATTCAAAGTGGTTACATCCGTCTGTAGATGTTATATTTAACCAATAAACATAATTTACAAGAGCTTGTGACTAAATAAAAACGACGTTAAATCCATGGAAAAAGATCCATGAAAAGTAACAGTTTTGGACAGGGTTTCCACCCGACAGTGAGGATAGGATATAAATGTACAACTCAAAAGTACTATGTTCCATCTAAAAAAAACACAGTGTTGTTTTTGGCAGCAAAATTAGATTTTAGTTTTAGTCAGTCTTTTGAATGGTTCATTTAGTTTTAGTCACCTGGAATGTTTTAGTGTTAGTCGACTAAATATCATAAGATGTTAGTCGACTAAATCTACAGTTGATTTAGTCGACTAAAATGTATTTTGTCTGGCCTTGATGCCATCGTAATGACTGATTTTACACTGAAAATAGCCGATCTAGAAGCTCACAACGCCTCGCGCAGCGTTGTGAGCTTGTAGATCTGTTATTTTCAGCATGCAACCAACTGTAAAATGACTGGATCTCTTGTCCACTAGTCCCTTCCTAACATTTTAATCTAGTTTTTATTTCTTCATAGCTTAAGTTTTCATTTCGTTTCCATTTAGTTTGTCAGTGAAAAACACTGAAGCACACAGACTACTTGTTTACCTGAGCCCACTGTTTAGTTTTGTGGTATCTGAACAGGAGAGAGACTCCAATTCTGCCCACGAAAACCTTGATCACGCCATCATCACTTTCATCCTGACAAGCTGAAACAAAAGTACATAAACATGCATTCATTCATCAAGTTATTATAAATGAGTGAATGTGAACGCTTACATATGCTGCATTTTACTTACGTAAGACAGTTCTACCTGCTGCTGTAAATCCACTCCCACTGTACATATTGTACAGTAGGAGTGTACAATGTATGTATCTATGAATGCCATTTGAAATTTAGCTCTCACTTATAGCAGTCCAACACTGAGCTACATTATGTGTATGAAAGGCGCATTATAAAAAAAACACATATACATATATATATATATATATATATTTTAGTACCTGTCTCTGCAAAGGTAACAAAGGGCTGAGCTAGTTTGTCTTTGGTCTCAGATAAGAGCGCTATGGCGATTTTGCCACTGATGCGCTCCAGCTCACTGGTAACCTGGCTGGACTGGAAGAGTGACTTAAAGGACACCCCTAACTGCTTCCAATCTTCCTGCTTGGCACACCGCTGTTGAGTACACACACACACACAAAATAAACAAATTACAAGAGAGAAACAGCAAATATAGCCCTTTCATCTTCATGGAACACTGCCACAAAATGATAAAAACAAAACAAAAGCAGGTAGCCACTAGCCAACTGAATAAGGGAACTAACCTCTACTTCCATGATGGCATGGTTCAAATGCAGGGCCGCTGGAGTGCTAGTGGATGAGAACAAAGAAGATTTGTGGCTTGTAACATGTGAACAGTATCAACATTGCCCTCTGTGAAAGGTTGATACATATAGCCAATGTTTGTATCTCTGTAAACAATTGTATATGACCTACATTATATATTGTAATAACAAGACGGATGTTAAATGATATAAATTATTTATAGATGGGTTTAAGAAACGTTTTAACTCACATTCCGACGAGGTCGATACAATCCATATTCTGCACTGGGCCAGCATTTACTATCTGTAATAGCTGTGTAACTTGAGGTACAAGGGCATTGAGGCCTTTCTCCATCACAAAGGTCTGCAGGGCCTGCAGGAAGTCACGGTCAGGCTAGCAAGTGAAGAGAAAAGAGAAAAAATGAATACAGACGGCTTTTTGTACATTAAAAGGCTACATCTAATTATTAGCCTTCTTAGTTTGTGTCGGGTAGGTCATCACCTATCTGACTGAAAACTAAGCAGGCTAAGCTACATCTCATGAACCTATTATAGTTAGGGTTGTCCAGGTCACGTTTTTTGCTCCCGATACCGATCATTTGATTTTGAGTATCTGCTGATACCGATTTGTCCCGAGTGCACAATATATATATATATCTTAGTGCACAATTATTCTTATTTTGACTAAAAGAAAAAGGAAAATTATAAGGTTTTCACATTCAGACACATGGCAGCCGATCTTTTGGAAAACCACAAAATCTACCCCGATTTCCGATCACGTGATCGGATCGGGACAACTGATTTTTAGGGGCGCTAACCCCTCCTATGCCCAGCTTTACGGATTTGTGTGAACAAACATTGGCTTGCGATTGGCTGACCACCCTTAGCGATGATTTGATTGGCTGAGCAAAGTACAAATTGAAGATAAAACTGAGGACAGAAAAGTGAAATGCCAAAAGTGATTGGGCGGAATGACATTTGTGATGATTTGATTGACATCTGTGATGATTTGATTGGTTGAGCATGGAATGTGATGTGTGATGATGTATGAGCGCCCCTCGAAAAACGACATAAAGTTGAGGACGCCACAATTGATTAGCCGGATTGGACTTGAGGACAGAAAAGTGAGGACGGAATGTGATGATGTATGATAAGAGCGCCTCTCACTTTACACAAGTGTGATTTTTTTTAACTAACAGTGTACACAGACAGTAAGCTGTGGGTAGAGAAGGGGAAAGGCATGCAACACAGATCTCCGGTCGGACTCAAACTTCACCACGATGCACTATCCGGGCAGCTACAACGCAGCACATTTTTTTGTGGAGGAACTTACATACCCAGGAACTTACATACAGTAACAAAATATACAGTAGGACTATTGATGGGAATTGTGACTGAAGCTAGACTCCGTCCAGTCAACACGGACGAGGAGCTGTGTGAAAACCATTGCACCTCACCATTACATTGCGTGTCTTGCCGATTTTGATGACAGAGATGATATCGGACACGAAGCCAGCTTTGAGCAGCACCCCCAGGAGGGACACGAGCACAGGCTTGGAGAAGTACACTCCCATGGGGTTGCTGCTGTAGTAGCTGGTGAACACAGCTCCTGCAGAACATGAACATGGAGAGATTGATAGGGAAGCAGATAAGACTGGTGGTTTATGAGTGAGTCAGAGATATTGAGCAAATAACTCAAAATCATTTTAAAGACTCTGTGCTGGCAATGTCCCACTCTTGGCGAAAAGGCTGGTATTTAAATGGACTCACCTGCTTTCTGAAGACACTTGGGATCCTGAATCTGATAATTCATGAACATCTTCATGGCTTCAAAACAAAACTAGGAGAGAGAAAGCACACCTTTGTTAGAGAATCAGAAAGTAGTGTGAACACATGTGTAGCATATTGGGGCACTGCTCTGTGACAAAGCCAACAAGACACCAGAAACTTTCCTGAAAAGCTCCCCCCCCCCCCCAAGCATCTAGTCATCATCTATCTAGCTTATACTTCAACTCCATGAACGTTCATTTTCTTTGTCAATTTTAATTATTTATCGTTTTAGTTTGAAGCTACTAATTTTATCTACAGGCCTTCCATCAAGCTAAAATAACAAACAAACACTGCTACAAGGCCTTCAACAATGTTTGACAATTGTAGTGTAATTGACTTCCTCATGTGGCAGACAGTGTCCCCTTGTGGCTGATCCAATTCCTTAGCAGTGAACAACTCATCAACCTACCAAACATTTGTTTTAGATTTTGTTGTTGTTTGTTATTACTTATAAAAAAACGCTGTTGCAAAATGTACATACAAATAAAATTATGACATACAGTACAAAATAGCTAGAGTATGACATACAGTACAAAACAGCTAGAGTATTACATTTCATGGCTGGATGCTGTCTATTGTACCCTTCAATAACTGTATAAGCTGCCAGGGTTAGCCAGATTACCTTCTCATCCCCACCAACGGGCACATGCCGGTACCGACAGTTGTTGTTGTACGTGCAGCCGTTATCACTGAAGTAAAACCTACAATACTAAAAGGGAGACAAAATGAGTTGATGCTACACTGCTTAAATGCTGTAAGTGATATTGTTTCGTTAAAACCGTTTCGACCAGTCTTCATCATTTATACTGTTCCAGTTCCAATTTTGTCTGCTCATTTCTTTGGTTCAGTTATTTTTTATTAAAAGACTGGAGACGAGTAGACCCGTTACGGAACAAATTCTATATAGCAATGATTATGCACTAGGCGTTGGATCTCAAACGGTTTTCAAGTCTCTGCAAGTTGATGTTTATACTGTACTGAAATAAATAGAATCTAAAGTCTTCAGGAGAAAAAGATCTAACAAATGCTTGATTTGGAAAATGGCCAGCGGTAAATGTCAAGAAAACATTGCCTCTATGCCAAAGATTCTCAAACAATGGGTCAGGACTCCAAATGGGGTTATTTACTTAAAGGACAACTTGGTTTTTTTTTTCAACCAAGGTTCATGTTTAGGTTGTCATTAGAGAAAGTAAAAGATGAATATTATTATTATTATTTTTATTTTTTTCATTTTAGCGATTTTAGCTCTTTTTGACAGGGGGGCGGGGGCATTCGAACATGGGGCTAAATATGTGTATCACAGGATCTATTGAGTGTGAAGGAGGAGGTGACAAACTGACATATTGAGCCTATAACACAGTATGGCAGGCCACTAGTAGTCAGTTGTATGTTTTGTTCAGACAATACTCATCTTTTACTTTCTCTAATAACAACCTAAAACATGAACCGTGGTTGAAAAACAAAAACAAAGTTGTCCTTTAAACTTTGAAATTGTACTATATCATCAAGTGAAAAATGGCTTAAAAATGTCCAAGAACCCCTTTCTCTATGATGCAATAGCTGATAGGGTCTTAACACTTACACGGTGTTTCTGGAACCTAAGATCTGTAATGCTCTGGGAGGCTCCGAGAGGTTCCGTTTCCCTCAGCGATACACTTGCAAGTTCCAGATAATTGTTGTTGTCATCTAGCATATCCTGGACAGAAATACAATAGAGAATAGAACATATGCTGCTTAAAGAGTACGGAATTACAATAACCCCATATCTACCTATAACAGGAGTGGGCATCTTTGAAGATGGAGAGGGCCACTATATTCCCACACTCACTCCAGAGGGCCACTTTGCATATTACTGTCGTAGCAAGAATAGCCGATCTACAAGCTCAAAACACATCGCACTGTGACGTGTTTTGAGCTTGTAGAGAAACTATTTTTGCTATATTTGAATTGAAATCCTGAAAAGTTACATTTAATTTCAAATGCCTTTCAAATGCCTTTTATAATAGTTATGTTAAGTTTATGAACTAAATACAAATACATTGCACACAAAATAAGACAACATTTTAATACTACTAATTTAGTAATTTAGTAATTAAGCGGGTCATGTTTGGAATTGTAACAGATTAAATCAATAATATATGTACATGTGGCCCCTGGGCCGTCAGTTGCCCATGTATGATCTATCTATACTATTAAAATTATACCGTGGCTTGGTTCCGCTCTTCTGTGGGAAACCAGCTGCTGCCCTGCGTTAGGGAACGGGTTTTCCAGCACCTTTTACGGTCATCCTCCTCTGTATAATAAATCACATCACAGTATGACAGGATTAAGACACAAGATATACAGTAGCCGATTGCCTTACAGTATGCATTTGGATTGTTACATTGGTTGTACCTGGAATGTGTCCTCTCAATCGTGGGTCAAACCTCAGAGAAGACATTTCAGCTTTAACCAAACCGTAACTGAAATGCAAAACATGGAGATGTTTAGTGAGTCTTTTTAAAGAAACACTTAACACATAGTGTGGACTGTCTAAACGAGAGCGATTATATCTCATTCATTTATATGAATGAGAAGAAAAAGAAAGATGCTGCCAAATATGAAAGCAACCTACCTTTGCTTAGCTGTCCCTGATGAACATTTTCCCAGCACTCTATTCTTTGTGGGGCCCAGATTCAGTAAACTCTTTTTAGGTAGGTTTCCAAACAGGTCAGGGTCATCCTGCACCACATCTACAAGCAGGATATCGTTTTCATAAGCTGTGAACTCATCCAAACGGCTGGTATTCGATCCTTCAGCTGTCTCTACCTCTGGCTCGTCCTCAACAAGTACTGCCGTTTTGGACGGGCTTGTCAGCATCTCATCAGAAGTTTGTGTCGGCCCCCCATCACTACAACTTAGTTTCTCATTCTCCTGGCAGCTGTTGTCAACATTACCGTTGTCCTCATCACCATCAGCTGCAGAACAGGCCAGGTGGTGCATGGATACCTGCTCTGTGGTATCGTTAGGCGATGAGCATTCCTTTCCACTAGCCAGTATTAAGTCATCACTATGGGGCAGGGGTTTGAGACATTTTGAAATGTCTGGAAGGACACTTTCTTTACGAACATCTTCCCTGTTCTCTTGTCTGTCTGGAGATGAGATGAGGGAAGATTTACAGGAATCAGAGAGGTCAGAGTTGGAAGGAGCAGTAGATTCAGGGGACTGTTCTGATGCTGTGTCCATTTCCTCATCAGAGAATGAGATATGAGAAGATTTGTATGAATGAGAGGAGTCGGAGTTGGGAGGAGCAGAAGATTCAGAGGACTGTGATGATGATGTCGTGACCACATCCTCACCATGGAATAACAAGTCTGATGAACACACTATTGGAGGGGTGTCTGCAGTATACACATGACTGGCTGTCTCCCTTACATGACTGGGTGAAGACAGGATTGTCATGCCAGAAGGAGCATTGGACAGAGGTTCTAAGGTGCCCAAAGAATGTGGGAATTGATTAGCGTCATTGTTCACATCTTTCTCTACTGCTGTGTGTTCTCCCCCATCTTCTCTGTTGTTTGTCACTTCCTCATCTCTTTCCCCATCTTTTCCCTGGTGACAGAGCTGCTGGCTTGTAATTAAAATGTCTTCTCTTGTGGGTGGATAAGGCATCCCTGCTGGTAGGGTTTCAATAGCAGCAGGTATTTCAGGTGCTGGATGCAGTGATTTAAGAAAGGGCCAGTGAATGTATGTGCGTGCACAAGAAAAACGCTCTCGTCTGAAATAAACCCTTGCTCTCTGGCAGGAGAACAGCTCTGGTTGTTCCATGTCGTCGTCATAATCATTCAAAAGGTGAGGCTCACCACTGTTGTGTGAGAACAGCTGTGATGACCCCTGTGACACATCACTTTCCTTTAAATCTAAATTAAGACAACTACTGTCCACCTGCTCCCTGTATGTTTCCACAGGCGTGTCTGAAGTGTCACTGCACCCAATTCCTGAGTCCACAGAAAGCACAGATTCTATTTCCTCTCTGCCTACAGTGTCTACCATGACTTGCTCATTAGAAAAACTTCTTTCTAGATCTGGCCTGGATGGCAGAATCCCATTGATATCACCATCTAACAATTTTATTTTTTTGACCGACTGCCTTTCTGCCACTATGAGGTCACTGTCTGCCTGCCTCTTTTCCGCTATGAGGGCACATCCTGTTTCAGGAGCATTGTCACTGTTTGAGACATTTTGGGGATTGAGACATTTTGAAATGTTTGGAAGGACACTTTCTTTACAAACATCTTCCCTATTCTCCTGTCGCTCTCGAAATGAGATGAGGGAAGATTTACAGGAATCAGAGAGGTCAGAGTTGGAAGGAGTAGATTCAGGGGGATGTTCTGATACAGAGTCCGTTTCCTCAACAGAGAATGAGATCTGGGAAGATTTGTATGAACTTCCTGCCTGCCTCTCTTCCGCTAAGAGGGAACATGTTACTTCCACCTGCTCCCTGTATATTTCCACAGGTGTGTCTGAAGTGTCACTGCACCCAATTCCCGTGTCCAAGCATGATTGGCTGTCAACAGACATCACAGACTCCATTTCCTCTCTGCCTACAGTGTCTACCATGACTTGCTCTGCCACTATGGGGTCACTTTCTGCCTGCCTCTCTTCCGCTACGAGGGCACATCCTGCTTCAGGGTCATCGTCAATGTGTCTATCCACTATCCCAGTCTCACACTGCACCTTCGTCTCCATCTCACCTAGTGAGAGAGAAGCACAACAATTGGCAGGTAGCTCCAGCTCACCCTTCCCGGTTTCCAGGGAGTGACATGTAGGGTCCACGGCTGTACAATGTCTTGAGGGTTTTATCTGAGTCCGTTTGTGAGAGTTAGAAGATCTCTTCCTACAATTAACACTGGTATATGACACCTGTGACACAATACTTTCCTTTAAATCAAAATTAAGACAACTACTGTCCACCTGCTCCCTGTATTTTTCCACAGGCATGTCTGAAGTGTCACTGCACCCAATTCCTGAGTCCAAGCATGATTGACTGTCAACAGAAATCACAGACTCTATTTCCTCTCTGCCTACAGTGTCTACCATGACTTGCTCATTAGAAAAACTTCTTTCTAGATCTGGCCTGGATGGCAGAATCCCATTGGTATCACCATCCAACAATTTTATTTTCTTGACCGAGTGCCTCTCTGCCACTATGAGGTCACTGTCTGCCTGCCTCTTTTCCGCTATGAGAGCACATCCTGTTTCAGGAGCATCATCAATGTTAAGCACTGAGCACTCTTTTCCACTAGCCAATGTTAAGTCATCACTATTGGGCAGGGGATTGAGACATTTTGAAATGTTTGGAAGGACACTTTCTTTACGAACATCTTCCCTATTCTCTTGTCTGTCTCGAGATGAGATGAGGGAAGATTTACAGGAATCAGAGAGGTCAGAGTTGGAAGGAGTAGATTCAGGGGGATATTCTGATGCAGAGTCTGTTTCTTGATCAGTGAATGAGATATGGGAAGATTTGTATGAACTTCCTGCCTGCCTCTCTTCCGCTAAGAGGGAACATGCTGCTTCCACCTGCTCCCTGTATATTTCCACAGGTGTGTCTGAAGTGTCACTGCACCCAATTCCCGAGTCCAAGCATGATTGGCTGTCAACAGACATCACAGACTCTATTTCCTCTCTGCCTACAGTGTCTACCATGACTTGCTCTGCCACTATGGGGTCACTTTCTGCCTGCCTCTCTTCCGCTACGAGGGCACATCCTGCTTCAGGGTCATCGTCAATGTGTCTATCCACTATCCCAGTCTCACACTGCACCTTGGTCTCCATCTCACCTAGTGAGAGAGAAGCACAACAATTGGCAGGTAGCTCCAGCTCACCCTTCCCGGTTTCCAGGGAGTGACATGTAGGGTCCACGGCTGTACAATGTCTTGAGGGTTTTATCTGAGTCCGTTTGTGAGAGTTAGAAGATCTCTTCCTACAATTAACACTGGTATATGACCCCTGTGACAGAATACTTTCCTTTAAATCAAAATTAAGACAACTACTGTCCACCTGCTCCCTGTATTTTTCCACAGGCATGTCTGAAGTGTCACTGCACCCAATTCCTGAGTCCAAGCATGATTGGCTGTCAACAGACATCACAGACTCCATTTCCTCTCTGCCTACAGTGTCTACCATGACTTGCTCTGCCACTATGGGGTCACTTTCTGCCTGCCTCTCTTCCGCTATGAGGGCACATCCTGCTTCAGGGTCATCGTCAATGTGTCTATCCACTATCCCAGTCTCACACTGCACCTTGGTCTCCATTTCACCTAGTGAGAGAGAAGCACAACAATTGGCAGGTAGCTCCAGCTCACCCTTCCCAGTTTCCAGGGAGTGACATGTAGGGTCCACGGCTGTACAATGTCTTGGGTATTTAATCTGTGGATCAGTCCGTTTGCAAGGGTTAGAGGATCTCTTACTACACTTAACACTGGTAGATGACTTATTTCCACATTTGTCTGATCTACTGGGCTTCAACAAAACTCCAGGTTTCAAGTCCCGCTGGAAACAACGCACATCCTTGTGCTTTAACACAGCTGGGACCTTGTAGCCACAATCTCGTTGCACGTCAAATCTTTTGGCTATATCACAAAGCGTCACTTTGGGGTATCTCCTTAGCCATACAATAATCCCCTTACGGCCGTTATTGCTTTCTGAACGTGTTTTCTTGGAGTTACGCTTTGGGTGCTGTGGGCTTTTGCCTTCTAGCCCTCGCTGAGCCGACAGCTTGCTCTGGTATCCGCACACGCCACACAGACCACAGCAGGGGGGTTTAACAGATCGTCTTACTGGTCTCCCTGAAGCAGCAACCCACATGTTCTGGTGCTCACTAATTATGTCTGCAAGGAGAAACATACCACTTGTTAAATGGCACAAAGTGACAATACCAGTGTTCATGACATTTTGCAATACAAAAAAATACACACACACACACACACACACACACACACACACACACAGTGAGGCATTTCTCCTTTTAATTACCAACATATTTTCTAATGTAATTATTATTTTTTCTTGCAAACTACTAAACGTCTAAACTAGAGGAAACTCCCAGTCCCCTCTCTACTTAGCTAAATGCTAGCCTATAGTACATTTACCTGATAAATGCGTCTAAAATAACAGTAGGCCTACCTGAAGATTATGCGGCTGCCCCAACTTTAGAGGATCAGAACAGTTATACCACACATCTGTTTAAGTTTTACGCACTTTAGGAAGTTGGCAACCAGTTTTTGGTGCATTTAATACCGCCACCTTGTGACCCAACTCTTGGATCAACCCAAAATGTTCCTTCCATATCTCCCAACCTACACACACACACGACTCCAGTCTCTCACTCAACTACTGTACTTAACTTGACCCAAGTACCAAACAACACATTTTACACACGTTAACGACACTACGACTCCTAGCCAGCACTGTATTGAGTTTGTGCTTGAAATGTACTGTAATTCTGCAAACTGTTAATAAATATTTCAATCAATCAATCTACAAACAAACAGAACGTAGAGTGCGACACAGTCTTACGAGGGAGCATGTTAGGCCCAAACCCCACCAATGATTCGATTGAATAAACTCTTTGCAAGTTTGCAACAATTAAACCATTATCGCCAAATCCCAGGATATGGCAGTTGCATTGTTGTGCAACCGTTTTGTTGCATTGGTGCGGTTTGGGCCTAAACGTGCACTTTGCCTGGCTTACTTACTTGTAAATCCAGTGGGGAAACTGGTGACCAAGTGGGTTCCAGACAGGACATCGTGTTGTGGTGTTCCTCCTGGGTCACAGGGTGGTGGTTGTCCCCGGCCTAGTGTGTCGCCAGCTGTGCACTGACCCTCTCCACCTGTGACTTTGCGCCCCACTAAACACTGCTTTTTTACATTCGTCTCTTTCTCCAACTTGACAGGTCGCTCCTTTACAACTTCATCGTCTGGTGGGGTTCTCTCGCTACTAGACTCTAGGATGCTGGTGCTGGGGAGGCTCAATGACATGTTTTCAGATGTTGGGAATTCCTCTTTGACGTTGCAAATTATGCTCCTGTGTGATGCGTGTCTCCGTCTAGGCCGACGGTTCTTCTTCTGGGCCTGGATGCCGCTGCGCGAACGACACCCCAAAACAAACAATCTACAACTGCACGGGCTGTGTTGTCTGGTGTTGTGCATGCTTTGACAACACCTGGCTCTAGTGCAACAACCATGGGTACTACCGGTATTTGTAATTGTAATGGCCTCCTTGCACGTTCTCGAAGGTTTGTTCTCGGGCAGTGGTCGTGGCATACGTCCTACTCCCCCCTCACTCTTTGGAGGATATGATAGTGGAACCTCGCTTTTGTCGTCTCCTCCCGGGGGTTTATTTGGCAGGTCTAGGCTTCCTGGTGACTGTGTCTGGGCTGAAAGGGACTCTGGGACATTGTGTTTTATTGCTGCGGACTGCTGTCTAACAGCAGGCGTGATTTCCTCGACCGGAGGACCAGAGGCTGTCAGGTCTGGGTATGCTGTGCCGAGTGTGCTCCGTGTCTCAGAGCTCCTCCTCAGCGTCCTTCTTGTTCTGCAGGGTGGTGGCAATGGCAGGCTGATAACATCCTGCGACGCTGCGCGGCCCAAGATAAACGCACCGGAAAATTGCATGATAATTGGAGTTTGGACTACGATTCCATTACCCCTTTAGTTTAAATTAAACAGATATAATCGTAATTGTATTGTTGGAGCGTAAGCATACGGGTTTAAATAAAAAATAAACATATAAACTAGTTTAAGGACAGGTTCCTAAGGGCTCCGCTTCTTGGCTTGACAATAAAAGGAGGAAAACTATGCCACTTAATTACACATGGAAATCTGTGTGTAGCCTAGATATTAAAGTTGTCAAACGATAACCAAAATGTATTATATAGGCTACACCCCAAATTGCAAAAGCTTTGACAGACTTTACTACCTTTTGTTGCCGTTTTTTAAAAATAGCCTACTCAAGTTGCAAACTTGCAATCATTGAAGTTCAATTTACACGTACCTAATTAATTTACAAATGATTACACGTGGTCATGTTAATATACTGCGCATGTCTGACAGTTCGGGACCAGGACCATGGAAGACTTTGAAATGCATGAATTTGTGTTGGAAAACCACACAAAAAAATGCTGCAGCATAACACACATGACATACAGATACAGATACACACTCTCTTTAAAGTTTATTGGTTACTTTGAGTAAAACGATGCAGTGATGTGACTAATCATATTGTGAGAATTGCATGGAATAGACAGACACAAGCAGTTGCATATAATAATTTATTTAGGAAAAAACTAAGTTTTCTGTAGGCTAGCTGATTATTTGTAGGCCTACAATAGGTCAATTTAAAATTGGCAATTTTTTTACAGTAGCTATCCAATGTACACAACAGTGTTGAATGAATGTCATCAATAAAGTGAAACTTTTCATATTATTATAGTTTATTGCAACAATGTATCTCCATTCCATGGAAAGGAGCCTATAAAGCCTATAAGCAAAAGGGAAGGAAGGGTGTTCTTTTCAACAATGCGGTATGACATAGGCATGGCCTGTGTCAGTGTGAGCTAATTTGCCTCATTCTTTGTTTTGTCAAATAGGTTTTTATTGAACAGATTATAAAGTGTTACACAAACATTATTATATGAAATATTTTTCTTTTATAGAAAACAAAACATGAAAGAAAAAATACAAAGACAAAAAAGAGAAAGAAATCCCTCAATTTGCCTCATAACAGGACTGAGGTGAGGCCTAATATCGAAGCATGGTTAAAGCATATAGTGAGGGTGAGGGGCAAGGGTAAGACCCTGGTGTTGGGAAGTAGCCGGTCCGTGGATTGTGGCGGCCTGATTCACAACACCAGCTGTCCCGCCCCACCAGAACCAGCAGATGGCACTCCAACGCAGCAGGCAGGCCTTCACTGGATGTAGCTTTCCATCAGAATGGATAGAAGAGGTTCCATCTCACTGCGTCCTCTCCAGGGTTACAGACTCCTCGTCCTGCCTCCCTAATCTCCACTATGTCTGTGACAGCTGTGAAAAGAGAACATTCAAATGGTGAGGGGGGGCTTTCTCTTGGTTCCCCCAGCTGACATCTCATCAGAAAACTAGACAGGACAATCTTGGGATCCTCTGCCCCACCTCACTGGCTGACAGGCATTAGGCCACCCACAACCCCTTGCTTCAGCAACACACTCCGTGCCCCGTCACTGCTCCCTATGCAGATTTTATAATCAGGCGTTGTGTGTGTGTGTGTGTGTGTGTGTGTGTGTGTGTGTGTGTGTGTGTGTGTGTGTGAGAGAGAGAGAGAGAGAGAGAGAGAGAGAGAGAGAGAGAGAGAGAGAAATGGTGAAGAGTGTTATAAGCTTTTACTTAGCATATAAAATGAGTTGGGATTAGTTTGAGATAAGCGTAAAGTAAAAGAGTGTTAAGAGAGGTCACTCGTGATTTCAGTTTCATGCACCACTTAAAATCTCAGCGACTGCTCTTAAGGCATTGAAGAAGACACGTTAACTGTGTGGAGCTGGGAGGAAAAATGCAGTTTCATCGAGCACAGCATACCACAAATGAAAATCTGTAAGTATCAAGGTGCTAAAGGACACTTAAGAGTTGATCTTTTATATGAAAACAGGCGCAATTACCTAAATCTCTGAAGTTGAGATGACTATGATTTATATTCATATTTACACTGCAGGAAAAGTGGACCTTGGCAGCATACATTGTTGTAAAGCTGTTGTTGGGAACCAACCTGTGTACTTTCAGTTACAGGACATTTTCTCTGTGGTTAGCAGTCATACAGGGTTCTGACAGTCAGTGTTTGCATGGAATAAAATGTGCCCTCCTCTACATGAGCAGACGTCCAATATACATAACTGACTACTGAGACTCAGTTTATATAATAAAAACAATATCCTTTATTTTTGAGGAGAGAAATTACTCAATATCCTTCAACCGGCATTCACTTATCATCATTGCTCTTAACAGATAGACATAAAGAAAGCAGAGTTAACATTGACAGAGTGACATGACAGGTCAGCCTAATGTACAGCATTGCTCTCAGTACCAAATAGTATATGAATGACAATAATCCTCAGTATACTATAAATGCTGTCATAGCCAAGTAAAGTCATCTAGCTGAATGCTTTGATTAATATGTTTTAGTAAAACTATATTTTAGGCTTTTATCTTTTTCCTTCCATAGCGTATTCCAAGTGTATCTTTCTGTTTGCCCTCTTCCTCTCTCTCTCTCTCTCTCTCTCTCTCTGTTTTCTTTCTGCAAGGTGTTTTGGGTGCATTCAAGTGATCTCACTTTCACACGCGCCTTCCAGCAGTCAGGTGTTCCTGTTCACTCTGAAGGCACTTCTTTATAGAAAGCCTTCTTTTTGGACATTGTGAATAATTCATACATTTACTGTAGTCCCTTCTGCAGGTCATTCAATACAGTGGGATCATGACAAAATCCCACTCCTGTAGACAGAGCAACATTTTCATGTACAATAAGGTTAACATTTTTAAATGTTTAATTCTGTCAATCAAAATATTCCAAAAAGTGCATATTCTTTTTGTATTCATCACATTTGGATGCTTATGTGTTTCCAGTTTTTTGTTAATGAACAGATTTCAAATATGTGCAACGCTTTCCAACGAGGCGACATGATGGTGTATGCATGCAGCATCACATACATACAAGATGGTGTGTGCACAGCGGTGTTCTCAATAAAAAACAAAAAACACTGAAACTCAATTTTTAAAAAGAATCGCCCACCATGTAACCTATGGGCTTGGTGTAGTATTTCTTTGTCTCCTTTCTATGCTGTTGTCTGTGGTGACATCTTTTTCTCTAGGCCAGTGTGAAGCTGGTGGGGACATGAGCAGCAGCAGCTGTGGAATTCCTTTAAATAGCCCTGCCTCCCTTATCATATGGTTGCTATGGCAGCCAGCCCCCAGCTTCAGCATAATGTCCACGCGCGTAAAGAAAGCTACACCTGTACCATATAGATTATCCGAACAGCGTGTGCAAGAGATTTTCTCTAACAAATATAGGCACTTGCAGTGAATGTCAATGTGCTTTGTGTGCATGCGTGTATATTATGTGCTTGCTTGCATGTATCTAATGTGTGGAAAATGCATATTTAAGGTATGTTTCTCTGTATGTGCTTGGCTTGATGATGCATCTTTTTGTTCAGGATTCGGATTCTGTTGAGCTACTGTTTAGTACACCAGCCTGGAGTCTGGAAAACCTACTCAGAAATGCCACGACAGCAGTGCTTGAGAGATGGAGACACATGCGATAGGAGAAAGAAAATGACAGGAAGGAAATAGTGGAAGAAGAGGAGAGACAGGTAAGAGAAAAGGCACAAGGGAAGAGATGTAGTATAAATTTGTGATGGAAAAAGAGGTTGAATAATCAGTGACATTTCGAGAGGATATAATAAAAAAAAGATAGACAAGATATAAGACCCATTTTACTCCATTGCTGCCACTAATTCTGTATTCCTTTCCTTCCTTGTAAAACCATATATTTTATGTAATTTCTTCATAGATTTCCATTACCCCTCCCAACCCCCATCCTTTGTCCTGTGCCTCCCCCCTCTTTATTTTTTATTCTCCCTGCTCCATTTTACCCAGACTCTCCTTCATTCAAATGCTTAGTTGAGGATCAAATAGGATATTAATGATGCAATGTTTGAGGGTGGGCCGTGATTGTGTGTGTGTGTGTGTGTGTGTGTGTGTGTGTGTGTGTGTGTGTGTGTGTGTGTGTGTGTGTGTGTGTGTGTGTGTGTGTGTGTGCGCGTGCGCGTGCGTGTGTACATACACACAGGAATAAGGCATGCAGGAAATGAATACATGGATTTACCTCTAAAGCTGACTTTGAATAAATAAAGAAGAAATGCCAAGCATAGGCTTGTTAGAACCGTTAATATGGTTTCATTGTTATAACTTGCTTTAATCTGACAATGTCAGATACGTTGTTTTTTAGTTTTTTTACTTGCCTCAGTAAAACCTGACACTATCAGCAATTTATAGACAGGGCAATTATCAGCAATGGCCTGACAACCTGCCATTGAGGTTCAGCCATAGTTCTCTTCATGTGCACTCCCTTTCTTGAGTCTCACATGCACCTGGCTGTCAAGGTATCAAATAAATCACATCATCAAAATATATTCACGCTTCTAGTACAATACAACATTATATATTATATTATATTATATTATAATGGCATACACAGTCCATTTTAAAATTATTGATTAAAACAATGGTCCTACTGTACATAAAAAAGGGCGAAAAAAGAAGAAATGCTTCCACAACTCCAAAACACTATAGGCTGATTGATTGCGTTAAGAGAATCAGGAGCGCCTCAGCATCGCCTAATGCGTCTGTAAATTGAGTTGGAAAATGAGAATGCCTGTTGTCTGCATTTGGGCTGGAAGCCAGCGAAGGTAAAAAGCTTTAGTGTGGAGGACAGTCTCCACCTCTCTGCCTCTTAGAAAAACACTATTATTTCAACAGACCTCCACCTATCGCCACCGTTTCTTTATCTTTCATTCCACATCACACCAGGTTGAGCAAGGCAGATACTTCACAATTACAAATTTCTGTGTCTGCCTTCACTGGTTTCCTTTTCGTCATGCATGTATCTTCTGTGATCCTATGAGCTCTGTAAAGCAGAGAGCTAAAGCACTAAAAGTCGATTGAATGCTGAATGACTCCAGACATTTATACTTTACAAATGAATCAGGAAAGGTATGATGTGTTAGTAAGCACATGAATAGAGTGTTTTTGTCTCCATTACTCCGGGGCCGTGGGACTTGGGTCTGAGAGCAGCAGCGATAAGGATGGTGACTGAATGAGTGCCAAGCCTCCATTTTATAAAAGTGCTTGTCTGCGTTCATGGCTCTCTGTGCCACACACAGGTACAAACAGATGAGCATATTAACCGTACTGTCCTCATGTTCCGTTTTGAACTACTCCTATAAGTCTGAATTCTTTAACCACATAAGCCCTATTTTATACTTCATCTTAGGATGGTATCACGCAGGTAAAATAACGGATCCAATATGTTGTTAGCTTGTACATCGGTCAATCTACAAGCTCACAAAATGTTGCATTGTGACG
Organism: Protomyctophum bolini; assembly: GCF_963924005.1. Lineage (NCBI taxonomy): Eukaryota > Metazoa > Chordata > Actinopteri > Myctophiformes > Myctophidae > Protomyctophum > Protomyctophum bolini. The sequence continues at coordinate 23,305,536 of NC_137878.1, forward strand.
TGTTAAAGCTTGTACATTAGGAATATTTATCTATTTTTTAATAAAAAACAACAACATTTCTGATCATTTTTGTTGATAATTGGCTGCAACTGCAGACAGAAAATGTTTAAGAATTCGAGGAACTTTCTTTTCCAACACTGTCTTTAACCTATAGTCTTCCCATCTCTTCTCTTATCACTACTCTTATCCTTGTAATGCCGTTAAGCTGTGAACTGCAGCTAGACAGTCTTCACTAAGAATGAGGTCCTCAGAAAGGATTCACTCTGCTTTCTTCTTGATCTCAACCTGCTATAATGCTCTATTCGCGAGTTTATCATTGTGATTGATCAATTATTGTAGAACTATAACAATTAGTTCAAGGCGCACATGAATGTAAAGCCATGTTTTACAACGATAACGACACCAGTATAATGCCAGCTAAAAGATTAAAATAAATAACATGTCAGCGTAGGCAGTGGAAAGCTCAAAAGCCCAACTTTATCATGGGATCCTGTTCCGTCTTCAGGTTCAGGGACAACTTATTATCCAATCTTATTTTTTAAGAATATGAATATAAGCTTGTAAAAAGGAATGACAATTCCTGCCTTCAGCTGTGCCTTGAGCCCATATTATTAATAGACTTTAAAACGAATGGCTCCATTATATTCAGGGACGTATCGGAAGACTCATGAGAGAGAGTAAAATATCGAGAATGAGAGTGGGAGAAAGAAATTATTCCAATCAATAGCAAAAAAACCTCTTGTTATCATATAAACACACAAAAACACGCACACACGCACACAGGCACACACCTTGTTAAAGCCCTTTGGCCTAGTCTAATGAATGTACAGTACTGCTGCCTCTACACTATAAATTCATTTTATTTCTTCTTTCAGAACAGTTTTATTCAAGTATCCAGGGCATACATTAGATAATAATACTACACAGTTAAAGCTGTTGAGTTAATTTACAGGGCCTTTTTTGGGAACAGAGTGACATTCCGACACATCACCATTCCGACTACGTGGCTTAGTGTTGAGCACGTCGTAATGGCAGTGCCTCGGAATAGCAGGCTTCGAAATGCCGGTGTGTAACCGCCATTTTTACACTCTTAAATGAACCGCCAGCTAACTGCAGAATGTAGAATAGTTCTTTTAAACTGTCCATACATTGCTTTCCATCTTGCATTAGTCCAGACAGAGAGCTTGACACTAGATAATAATGATTATCTATGACTTATTTTACAATTATGTGCACCTATGACGGAGCGCCATCACACCCATATACTGTCTGGATATATCCACCACAGAGGTTGCTGTTATGTGCATATGAATGCATTTTATATATACACTGTTGCCCATTAATGTTTAACACAGCCCTGGAAGTGTCTTGAAAGCCAAGCAATACACAGATGGGCATTGTCATTCTTTTCAGTGTAATGAGTCTCATTACCCATAACCATAAGCAATTCACGAAGAAGATTTATTCAAATGATACATTAACCAATATCGCTTGACCAGAGCTGCACTTGCGTAGTTCCACTCACTGAACTGAAACACAAACGAACAATTCAACTTGTTCTAATAGTGAACTGAGAAAGGTCATAATTTATACACATATAATGTGAAATCTAAAGAATATTGTAGCTGACTGCCTCCTTGATCCTTGTTCCTGCAATTCACTGTCATAGTGTTTTTTGTTTCTCTTTTCATGACCAGAAGGATAGTTCCTCTTCATCCTCTCACTGAAGTTGTTAAACATTGACACCCATTTTGACATGAGAGAAGGAGGTATAGGGGACCTCGAACCAGTTGTGGGCCCAAACAAATATTTAACACAATTAACACAATATTTGTGTTAATTGGGTCGCACCGGCATTTACCGTGTCCCTCAACTATCTATGTTTCCCTTCTCTATAGCTCTACATTTACAAGTTGCCATCTCTGCACTTGCACCATGACTTGACAAAGAATTAGAAACAGGAGCAAGATATGGGGCACTTGGTTGGCGCAGTGGTAGAGTGGCCAGTAGAGCTACTTTACCACTGCGCCACCCAAGTGCCGGTGATATTTGTCACTTCACGTAGTCCTACGGGGTGGGCGGCACCTGTCAGCAGGGACTGTTGGGCAGGAGGAGTAGGAGGACGGAGGCTCCACGTCCTCCCGGTGGGGGCTCCTCACTGGAAGCTGAGTCCGTATACAACAGCAGTGACAACACACAGAAATGTGTGTGGGGAGGAAATAATTGGTGAAACAACTAAACTGGGGAGAAAAAAGAAAGAAAAGAAAGAGGAGCAAGATGTTGTGTAAAAGCTACCATCGGGTGCCATATTTAAGACTTAGGACATGCATGCACGTCAACTTGAACACACACACACACACACACACACACACACAGAATAGCGAACACCCTCACGACAACTGTGATAAGGGCTAAGCACTGGTAGTCATTTAGTTGAGCTTTGTCTTTTTTCAGTGTCTCCCTGATGAGCTGCTGTGCGAAACTGCAGCACTTGCAGTATTTGAATTATTAGCAAGATGGGAAAGCTTTAACTTAATCCACCGATGCTTCTAATCTCTCTCTCTCTGTGTGTGTGTGTGTGTGTGTGTGTGTGTGTGTGTGTGTGTGTGTGTGTGTGTGTGTGTGTGTGTGTGTGTGTCTGTAAGGGAAAATGGATATGTAAATGAGAGAATACACCTTATCTTTGTGCAATGCAATTGTGTGCATGCGTGCGCGCGTGCGTGCGTGTGTTTCTACGTATGTGTGTGTAAGAACGTACCTAGGACGTTCTCTATCTATTTATCTCTCTGGAAATGTAGCAGTAGCAGAGAAAGTCATCTTGTCGGAGGCTACTTTTACTTATTAAAATGTTACATGTAACAAGGCGGAATATCACTAGTATGATAAACCTGTGTTACACTAGAGAGCATGAATCAAAGCTATAAGACTACAATCATCTCCATACTACAACATAAGTGTTCCAAATCCCTTGTGCTATTGATTGTTATAAATCACAAAGGGCAGCATTATTTTATGGAATATCTGCATCAGTCTCGCTCACCCTCACTCTGACTCTATTGCTCCCCCTTCTCTTTAGACGCGGGTATTTGATTGTGCAGCCTTGAATTTAGTCTAAGTGCAGATCTATCAGCGCAGTTGTGTTTGCACATAAATAAAACCTGGTACATAGATGGGGTGGTTGGCATAGAAGTGTGCCAAAGGAGCACTAACCCTGATGACTCCTAGGGTTGCCAGCCCGGGTTGGGCTGGGCTGGGGTGGGGTGGGAAGGCCAGGCTTGGCTACAAGGGTGGGTGGCTCGCTTTGCAGGCTGACTGCTGGGCTGGAGAGGCAGGGAGCTGTAAAGAAACGACAAGGTCAGCTCTTTATCCGAACACATTCAGCACCCTAATCTCTGGCCTGTGAAAACGCAGACATTTGGAGCGTTGTGTGACTGCGATGCTGAACGGACCACAATAGGCTGAAGTAAGAGAAAATAGGCCGATCTATGTTTCAAAGTGGAGTACATCAAGTTCCATCATCAGAATGAAAGATACAGTAGGATCATTTTATATGTGTCAGAAAACACACCACGCATTACGGTAAAGGATTTTAACGTGGCAATTCCAGTGGTGTAGGCATAATAGAGTAATTATGTACCAGAGATTACCTGGTGAAAGGAAACTTCACCTGACAAAGCAGTCTGTTTAAAGAGGCAAAAGCAAGATTGCCCTTTTGCACTTGCCACAGATGTACAAAAACACTATATACAGTACATATATAGCGTGTGTGTGTGTGTGTGTGTGTGTGTGTGTGTGTGTGTGTGTGTGTGTGTGTGTGTGTGTGTGTGTGTGTGTGTGTGTGTGTGTGTGTGCGCGCGTGCGTGTGTAGCATGCACACACCTCAGACCCACGCACTCTTGTCGGCCATCACAGACAAGAGTGCCGGCACGGCAGCCATTTTGCAGGGGCTGTTCTGGAATGTTCAATTAGGGAAATTGTTGCTTACGCCATCAGTTTCCCAGTGTTCCGAGCATCATACACATAACAACGTATTAGTTCAGTCATGCACGGTGTCATCAATAGTCACCTTATGGAAACCAGGATGGGAAGAAACCGCTATATCTTCTGTGATCGACGCAGGGCCCTTAGTGTGAACCAGTATGACAGCAGCACACACAGTACTGTGCGGTCATGTGTGACCATAACTTGGCATTAAATGTATATGGTCTCTGTCGGGTGGAAACCTCATATTATGTCCAAAACGGGTACTTTTCAGAATTCAAATTCCACAATCTCAAAGAAGCGTGTCGCTTCGCACAGCATTTCAAGCTCGTCAGATCTGCTACTTTTGATGCTTTCGTGTGACGCTTTTCATTCAAGAAAATGAAAACGCCCTAAAAAAGTTAAATACGGAGATAGGAGGTTTCCCGGACGATATACTGTACGTTACATGATTCGTTGTTATGTACTGTATGTGGCTGAGTGGGGGGCAACACCCTACAGCCTTACGGCGTTCACATGGTTGTATGGAAGGTGGAGATTGAGTGTGTATGCAAGCACAGGGAGAAAAGAGGAAATGGGTAAAGAGTAGAATGGAAAAGGAGGGAGAGAGAGAGTGAGAGAGCAGGGAAGGGCAGAGGAAGAGAGACGTACAGTTTGTTCTTTTTTGCCACCATCTTTACACGCAGACCATGCAGCTAGGTCATTGTTAAAACTCCATTTTGTGGAACCCGGCCGTGTAGAATGTGCATGGCAGTCGTAGTATAGAACTCTCCCTTTCAGAATATGGAATTGTCTGTGACTGCAATACAGAACACTCCCTTCTTCGCAGGCTAAAGAATCTTTCCCCTTGCAAAGAATAGTTTACTCTCCCTTTCAATGATGTTACAATATGCAGTATATTATTGAACATCATGATAGTACGGTAAGCTTAATAACTGACAATACCTACAATACTTATTTTTCTGACTACTATGTCTATAATGTAGAATATCCTGCTCTCTGCAGATGGCTCCATTTATAGGTCACTCCTTGAATCAGTGGACACAATCCATGCACTTCCAACGTCACAAGTTTGAGTCCAGCATCTCTGCCCATGTCTGACCATCTCTCCCCTTAGTGTCTAGTTACACTAGTCTCCTGCAGTATGCTCACCAATAAAGCACAAGTTACTACACAATACCACTGAATAAACGTTTCTCTTTCGAACCCTCACACGGTCCTTTGATATGTAGACTGTGTGGTCATTTCCAGCGCCATAGACTACCTGCTTTTATTGCATTCACATGGGGCTGGATTTTTAACAAAGTCAAACAGAAGCGCCGTGGTAGCTCAGACAAAGAGGGGACTGAGAGTCTCACGGCGTATATGTACAGATCGAGGTCGAGGCGGTCCCGGCGTCACAGAAGAGGGTCTGAATGATGATCTGGTACTATGATAGTGACAGACAGGGGTGGAATGAGGATCCACTGTCAGATGGGAGAGGTTGTGTAAGGGCGTCAGGGATTTAGGTTTGGGTGGGGGGGGGGGGGGGGGGGGGGTGAGTGAGTTGGGGGGGAGGGGGTGAGGTGAGGCTGTGGGGGGTTGTGGTATTGAGAATATAGCAGCGCAATGCGTACGCATATACCCTTTGCAAACAAACGCCACGTATATAGGAGACACTCCTAATTCCTATACGTATAGGACACATTCCTAATTTGTCTGCTTTCTCATGAGGCATGAATGTGGCTGTGGTGAGTTGCACATGCCGGCACATGCATGCCGCGCGAGATACACGCTGTGAACATGAGTGAGCACGAGTCCACAATTCACGCATGCATGCATGCATGCATGTTCACTCTCGCGCACGCGCGTGCACGTTCACACATACACGCGCGCACACAGCCACGCACACACACACACACACACACACACACACACACACACACACACACACACACAACATGAGACCATATGCAATCAGCTGATGTAAAAGCAGCTCTTTGTCTGGGATGATCGGACAATAATGGCCGTCAGTGTGCGCGCCCCCCGCTCCTCACCCCCCCCCCCCCCCCCCCGCCCCACCACCACCACCACAGACAAGCACACACACACACGAACGCAATAATGCATCCAGTCGAAAACCCGCACGCCTAACCCCTGTCCCTGTGTACAGCATCGTCAGCTCATCAGCACGTTTGCCGCTGTTCCCACATCATCATCCCCTACAGCCCCGTTATGAACCGAGGCTCCCACGTACCCCCACCCCCCTCCTCCCCCCCCAGTCTCCGTGCGCAGCAGTCAGTGTCCTCAGAAAACTCCCCCCCACCCCCAACCCGAAGTGTGAGTGCCGGTGCGAGAGACAGAAGGAGGGAGGGAGCGAGAGATACGAGGAGAAGAGAACTTTCCCACCCATCCTTTTCCGTCGATATGGCTATGTGGCGTGCGTGGATGGCACAGTGTCAGACAGGGGGACTCTTTGTCTCCCTCTCTCTCTCTCTCTCCGACGACGACACTATGCGGCTCACAGGCATTGCACTGTCACGTCCACACAGTGTCCATTTGACTCCCATGGGTTAAATGAACACTGACGATTTTTTACTGTGCATTCACGTATACACACCTTGCCATGGCGCCACGCACGCTCGCACGCACGCACGCACGCACGCACGCACGCACGCACGCACGCACGCACGCACACATTATTGTATATATACTTATGAGGACACATCCATGTTGAATCATATCACTGGACGCATCTACAACACATGTGTAAAAGTGTGTGTGTGTGTGTGTGTGTGTGTGTGTGTGTGTGTGTGTGTGTGTGTGTGTGTGTGTGTGTGTGTGTGTGTGTGTGTGCGTGCGTGCGTGCGTGTGTGTGTGTGTGTCCTCAGACTCACCTGGCGGTACCCTGGAGCCGGTTGTCGTGGTAATGCAGCCTCATCTGAGGTTGCAGTGCACTGACACCTGATGTCTCTCCTCCCCTCCCGTCTCTCTCTCTCTGTCTCTCTCTCCTCTTCCTGCTGTAGTATATGATCAGTAGCTACACCCTAGTGCTGACAGAACAGAGGGAGACATAGAGGAGGGGTCTTATTCAGCCTGGCGGACCGCACCACCTGCAGCGCTGAAGCGAGAGGGTGGGGGGGGGAGCGATGCTAGGGGAAGCCTTATGTGACTCCGACAGAGGTGTCTGTGTGATCCACCCTCCTGTCTGCCGCCACTTGGTCTCTCCCTGCTCTGGTCCACCCGATTGGACGACTCGCTTCCTCCTTCATCAAAATGTAAAATTCCAAGACAGAAAAGAGTGGAGCTGAGTGTGCCTGCTCGCGTTGTGTGCGCGTGAGTGTGGAAAAAGGATGCGTTGTGTGTGTGTGTGCATGCGAGCATCCTTCTATCTATCTATCTATCTATCTATCTATCTATCTATCTATCTATCTATCTATCTATCTTATCTATCTATCTATCTATCTATCTATCTATCGTGTGTGTACTGTTTGTCAAAAAAACGTCTGTGTGTGTGTGTGTGTGTGTGTGTGTGTGTGTGTGTGTGTGTGTGTGTGTGTGTGCGTGCGTGCATGCGTGCATGCAGTGTCTGTCTGTCTATGTACTGTCTGTCTATAAACGGCGGTGTATGTGTGTGTGCGTGCTTGCGTGTGTCTGTCTGTATATGTACTGTCTGTCTGTATATGTACTGTCAGTCTATAAACGGCGGTGTTTTCCGGTGATCACACAAGGGCAAAATGTGTGTTTGTGTGCCTTTGTGTCGTTGACAAAGTATACAGCCGTGCCATTGTCCGCGTGGGCGTGCGACAGAGGAAGAGGTATAGTCGAAGGAGAGAGAGACAGAGAGCGACACTGGGGAGAGAGTCAAAGACAAAGAGAACTAGAGACAGACAGAGAGAGAGGCAAAGAGCATGTGTAACAGTATGGCCTGATAGTCTCTGGTGTGCGGCTGCAAGTGGCCCGTCAGTCAGCCTGCTCCACATACAGCCTCCCACCACCCCTCCCCCCACGCCGCTATACCCCCCCTAGAGAGAAAAGTCACTAGGATGGTCACATGCACGATCACTCCCTCACCCTCAGCACAGAGTGCTGAATGGTGATGATTCACCATCAACTACAACGACCACGGCGGGGGCAAAGAATGACGGAGAAATGGGAGGAAAAGATGCAACATTGGACAAAGTGAAGTTTACGAAACGCACACATGCACACACACACACACACACACACACACACACACACACACACACGCACACACACACACACACACACACACACACACAGTAAAGGAGAAAGAGAGAGACAATGAGAGAGTGTGAGAGTGGCAAGAGAGTGAGAGCTCTCTCACGGACGCACGCACACACACACACACGCACAAGCGTGCGCCGTGCGCGTGTCTTCAGAGCACTAACAAGAGAAATACTGCTGACTCACTGGGCTTGTGGCAGTCTGTACTACACGCACGCGCACGCATGCACGTGTGCACGCACGCACGCGCACACACACACACACACACACACACACACACACACACACACACACACACACAGAGAGAGAGAGAGAGATAGCTCAATCTTTACTTTATAGCCAAGATATTTACACAGAATTGTTCTGGAAAGTAAAACACAAAAGATACATTCTGGGGGGGAAATGTCAATCTACGGTTGGTGAGTCGTGTGAGACAACAAAGCCAAAAAACAACAAAGACTCTTTGTTGAAGCCAATCGATCCTGAGCCATGGAGGAGAGTTTTATGCTCATGCATAAAACAGACCTTCCCCTTTTCTGGCTTTTCTCTCCGTCTCTCTCTCTCTCTCTCACTCCCGATTTAATTACCTTCTATATTTATCGGAGCTGAAGATGCTATTTTGGTTTCAAGACTCTTGTCACTGATATGGAGAAGCTACATTATTCAGAGTGAGAGCATCGGGGCCGTCAGACAGAGTGAACACGAGTACCCTAAACGAGTGTGTACCCAAAAGGGTTCGTTTGTACACACTCAATAGTTAAAAACACTATAGATTTCACAGTGTAAGAAGACGAAGGAACCCAGACATATGTTTATACATGTGTTGTGTTTATATCGCACTTTCAAACACTGTATTACTGCAGTGTCTCATTGCAGTATTATAATAAGAGGGTTTATGATGAATTAAGTACATAATAAACCACAATGGAAACAAGCCGCCAGGGTTTTTGTGTTGTCCTTTTAGCATGGCTTGTTATATTTTACCTGCCGTATTCCATCAATCGGAAAAACAAACAAACAAACAAACAACAAAAAACGCGTTATGTGTATGAAGTATGAACACAAATTGTCATGATGGTGAATTAAATGTGATTAGCTACAGTAGCGTATACTTATTCCCAGTATGCACCACTACCAACGCCCCTAAACTCCTCCGTATGAAGTCTGTCAGGGAGAGAGGTCTGTAGGAGCTCGCCCTCGCTTTGTTCTGCGCGTCAGTGAAATGTCTTACAGTAAATAGATGAAAGCTGCTTCACAATAAAGAGGAAATTGATTTTTTTCCCCCAAACCTTTTAAGTTCTCATTATGCAGATGCATTTTGTTATACATGCTGAAGGACCATCATGCACAGAGGCATTTTGGCTAGTGCACGTTCAGCTAGTGCGACTTGTATAGCGACTCAGTGTATATAGCCTCCACACAGCCTGAACACAGAAGACATGTTTGTGCACAACGATCCTTCTGCATGTCTGAAAATAAAGAAATATGAAATTTAGACATGCACGCACGCACACAGACACACAGACACACACACACACACACACACACACACACACACACACACACACACACACACGCACACACCTTCGGTCGCAACAATATGTAAAATTATGATGATTAGGCATCATTATTCTAAACCTATGTTCTTGCTGTTCTTGCCAACCAGTTGAAGAAATTGCAGATTTAAGCTTTGCTTTTATGAAACACCCAGAGACATTAGGGTTTTGTGGAAGATGCTTCGGAACAGCGATTTACAACTTCGGCAATAGAACATTTATTCAATTGCCCCTAATTATTTAATCCTACTCTGTCAGTCCGTGTGCTTATACTTGTGCAACCGAGAACCGGTTTCCAGTTCTCCAGAACCGCCGATCCG
>NC_137878.1:23320619-23505619 GCF_963924005.1 Protomyctophum bolini
TCCTTTGGCTTTTCAATAATAGCAAATATAAAAGCTTCTATGATCTTGTAGATCTGCTGGGTTTTTTTCAAATTTGTGACGATGTATGCTAATCTTTATCTATACAGTACACTACAGTAGGCCCTATATGTTTCTTTTCTTTTTCTCTCTTTTCTCTTTTAAACTCAAATCTTTGCTTCTGGGGGTCTCTGGAGGTAAACATTTTGAGATGCAGGTCTGCGGCCAAATACATGCATTTTTGGGGTCCTTGACATGTTAAAGTTTACATTTCAGAAAATTCGATGTTGTACAGTATATACAGGTTTAATTTTAGTTTTTAGGTCAATGTTTGTTTTAAAAATGCCATTGACAATGAAGAGAAATTATTTGATTTGACTAAATGTTTGTTTAGTCACTAACGCAAACATTAAATCCCATTAACAATAAAGAGAATTGAATGTATGTTTTGACACCGTTTGTTTTACATCATCATTACATCACCTAATCATAGCAAGCTATACCGAATTCCCTCCTCGATGTTGTAAGATGATAAGAGCGCCCCTCACTTCACACGGGTGTGATTTGTATATTATAGCAAGATACGATTTTCAGAAAACTAGTATGTAGAGTTTTTGTTTAGAATCGACCAGGTCTTAATGGGTTAACACTATGTGGCTGAGCTCCAGGGTAAGGTAAGGTAAGGTAAGGTAAGGTAAGGTAAGGGTAAGATGGGGCTAGGTTTCTTCCACTGGCGGCATGCCAACGTCTGAGCGTGTGATTCTAACAGGGAGGCGCACACATAGACATCAAAGGGGCTTCAGCCCCTGCCCTTTTACCTGTCTGTAAAACAACTGCCCTCTCCAGACCAACGGATGCAGCATTTACTACATGGTGAAAGAATGCAAATGCCACTCCTTTCCATGCCATACCGGAAGGCAGCATTCAGGAAAATGGCTTCCCCCCCCCCCCCCCCCCCGAGTCTCCTGAACTTGAACACAGCATTTTGCGTTGAACAAATTTGTTTCGAAATCCAAGTCGTACAACCGTATCTCCACTAGTGTGCTGGGTTGCGCCCCGAAAATAGCTGAAAATCGCAAAAACAGCGAAAATAGCAGATCTACAAGCTGCGACGCATTGAGAGCTTGTAGATCTGCTATTTTTGTCCAAAAGTACAGGGTTTCAGCCCCTCCCTCTCTAACACTCTCTGCACGTCCCTGGATTCTAATGCACACTGTAGTGTAAAGCATTTTGGAGAAAGGTGCTGCTATAGTAATGCACCATTTACCATTTACTTGTCAAAAGAGGCTTCAGCCGTTGTACGACTAGCATTCTAGCACCAAGTGCTGCATCTGAAAAACAGCAGGAAAAAATAAGCAATAAAGTAGTGAGGAGTGAAAGCCTGACAGTGTTCCTACACTAGCATCCGGGCACTACAGCCTTGTCGTTAACCCTTTCTCTCCCACGTCTTTTTTTAATGTATTTATCTCCTTTGTCTCCTCGTCTCCTTCCCTTGCACTCGGCCTTCTGTTACCTATGCTTTCACTGTCGGTTTAGAGTTTTTAGGGTTGTTTTGCATCCCAATGTGGATCAGGTCTCTGTAAATTGATATCGTCCATGTGCCGATGAACAGGCAGGGAGGCACACACACACACACACACACAGAAAGACACAGTATAGGTGAACCACCATACATTGTGATAAAAGCGAGATTTATCCTTAGTGCCAGAGTCACAGGCCAAAAATAACAGATCTACAAGCTCACAATGTGACGCATTGTGAGCTTGTAGACCGGATATTCTCACGGTGCAACCAAATATAAATCAGGCATTACACTCTCTCACTCCGTCCACTGAGTGACAGATGCACCTAATGGGGGCGGTGGAGGGGGTGGTTGGGGGGGGGGGGTTTAGAGAGGCAGAGGAAGGAGCAAGGCGGTGGAAAAGTGAGAGGGAGGAGAGGAAGAAGTAACGGAGAAAGCGAGACGGTGAGACTGGTCATTATAAATCATATCCGCTGTTGGCGCCAGCCTCGTAGCCTAGCAACCAGACAGCCCCCGCCCCCACTCCATCCCTTCGGTCTCTCTCTCTCTCTCTCTCTCTCTCTCTCTCTCTCTTCCAGTAAGAGCCTGGTCATTCTTATTACCCACGCTGCAACGCTGCAATGTGCAAAAACCTCCAGAAACATACAACAGCGTGCTTGGGAGTGAGAGACGACCGATCTGGCATCGGTTTTCTTCTTGAACGACAAGTGCGACATTCTAAGACATATGCACATCATACTGGGTGATGTTTCCGTGGCGATCATGCACTCTCTCACACACACACACACACACACACACACACACACACACACACACACACACACACACACACACACACACACACACACACACACACACACACACACACACACACACACCTGACTGATTATAAAATCTTAAATCAAAACAACTGCAGAAAAATTGTTCATGAATTATCCAAAATTGGCATTCTTGTACACATATACAGGTACATATAAACGTAGTGGCACACATAATTTACTAAATTACTCTTTCTTTTCTGTTTATAGGCTATGTTCTCCATATTCTACTCTTTTCGTCTTTGTCTCAACTCTCTCTCTCTCTTCCTATCTCTCCCTTTCTCTCTGTGACTCTCTGTCTGTCTGTCTCTGTCTCTCGCAGTCTGTCCCTCTCTGTCTCTCTCTGTCTCTCCGTCTCAGTCTGCCTCTATTCCGATGTGATCGGTCTGTCTCTCTCTGTCTCTCCGTCTCAATCTGTCTCACTCCATCTCCGTCGCGCTGTCTCTCTCTCTCACACTCACGCACAACATAACTGCCAACCTACAGACCTGCGTGGCCACTAATGAAGGTCTGAGAGACGCACACAGAATAGCAGGGCTCAGCAGGTTGGCTCCAGCCTGTATGTTTCTTCACCATCCCCTCCCTAAAAGCCCAGGCCAGTTAGTGGTCTCCAGACAGTCACCACCCTGCCTTTCTGCTGCTGCTACCACTCTACAGTATATGCCAGTGGTTTTCAACCCTTTTTGTATCAAGGTCCATTATTTATTCAGCATTTGAGCCACGGACCACCATTTGATGAGATTTAACACAAAACCTTTAATATTTTGTTGCCATTAAGATTCCTCTTGAGAATGTAAAATGGAACCAAATGGCCCTGTACGGGTCCATTTGGTTTCATTTTACACTCTCAAGAGTTAAACATCTATAAGTGTCCATTTGGTTACCAACTCTGCATCATTTAGCTGGGGACCACCTGGAACCAGTGACCAGTGGTGGGCCCCGGACCACTGGTTTGAAAGCCACACGGCTTATGAAACTCAGAGCACTCTACTCAGCAGCATGAGTGGCTGATTTCTATACTTAGTCGTGCACCGTACCTCACATGGCCGATCTACAAGCTGACAAGGCATCTCGTAGCAACGCGTTGTGAGCTTGTAGATCGCCTGTTTTCGGTGTGCGACACGTCATACGACGGAGCATAAATTAGGCATAAGTGAGCAGATGGCTGCGGAGATGAAGGAGAACAAGAGGATGACATACATCTATGAGAGAGGAAACAAGTGTGTGTGTGTGTGTGTGTGTGTGTGTGTGTGTGTGTGTGTGTGTGTGTGTGATAAGAGTCAAGAGTGGTTTGAATCCATTTGGAACCACTCACTCAGCCAGTTTGAGAGTATGTGTTTGAGACATAGCAAAGTAGTGTGTGTTTGTGCGCGTGCATGCGTGTGCGTGTGCATGCGTGCGTGCTCAAACCTGTTTTAGTAGTCACTTCTTCAAGTGGATGCAAGTACGCCATCTTGTGGACCAGCATAGATGGGGACTTTGTCCTCGCTTTCATCACCTGTCCACCTTTAAGTGTCCACCACCTGTAGAGTGTGAAAACAACACAACACCCGATTAAATTATCCACCAGAATTATTTTTGCTTTAGTTAAGATCTTATGAATAGATTAATACGCTGAGTCTCAGAGCCCTTAAAACTTCATATCTAATAAGCACGGCAGATCTATTATGAATATGGGTTGCATCCTCCCTATTGATAATTGTAATGTATCTCAAATCCTGTAAAATATGTTTTTGTTATTTGGTACCATACATCCCATAAACTCTTTGTTGATGTTTTGGTTTTATTTTATATTTTTGTCTTGTGTGTTATTTGTCTGTATGTCTTACATCATTTTTGAAATTCAAAAATAAAGAATAAAACAATCTAGGGAATTTATATTTCTTATAGAAGACAACAACAGATTGTTTGTTTGGAAACCAATCGCAATATACCATATGTCCTTTTTTTTAATGACCTCCCAGTCAAAAGGTTCATTAATGACAATTACTAACCTACAGATATTGCAATTGACACTAAACTAGGCTAATAAATAATAATAATAATAATAATAATATTTCAGGTTTCAGGAAACTATAAGCCTATGCTGCCTATTACACAGATGTATCAGGCAAGCTCTGGCAAGATAGTCTCGAATAGATAACACAAAAGGACCCATAAGTGTACACTTGGTTCAATTTGTATATTCATTTGTACAATCTCAGTGAAATTATTAACATTCTTATTGTGTAGACCTACTAAAGCTTTTCAAGGAAAGAATTTGAATGGCTTTGGTAAATCAATAGTTCTAGTAGGGCCTTCTAATCTATAATTATAGCAGGCATACCCCTTTGCGGTTCTATTCTACACTATTACTCAATGTCTAAGCAGGTGGCCCGTGATTATGTTCAAGTCCTTGAGGATGTGAATTCAGTTTATCATTCTCTGTACACCCTTATGCTACAAAGAAGCTGTGTAATTTTATAGGCTAAAGGTCTAGATAATTATTTTATTTTTTCTTCTGTGATACCAAAATTACTATAGGCCTGGCCTACCACTGCACAAGACAGCAAGCATGAACCTTAATCTATTTTCATCATTGCTGCTTAGGCTATAATTCACACAAGCAGCTAGGTTCAGAATCTGAAGGAAGGTGGAAGGTTGGCCTACTTTTCACCTCGTATTTTCCATTCTAGGTTAGTTCTAGGCGCCTAGCCTAGACCTAACATTGTGTTAGATTCGAATAGGTAGCCTATCTATGCATTTTCAATTAAGTCATTGTAACGGCAGGAGGTAGGCTCTGGGTCGGCGTCGGCTACCTATAATGTCAACTCAATCCCCACTTTTCATCAATCAGGCGTCTGAGAAGAATAAGGTCAATCCATCCCACTGAAGGAGAATTTCATCGATTAGCTCGACAGCGAGGGGATGGGTATCTTTAGTGTAAACAACACGTGGGCTAGTTGTGGGTGGGCTTAAAAGTTCTACTTCTAGCGATGGGACTCTAGTATAGGATACAAAGTGCCGGTGTGATCAATGCGTTTTGACTGGAACAGTCTATGTAATAAGTTAGGCTACAGCTACAGCCGCTACTGAGCTACATACGGTATACATACCTCTCTGTCCGCAATTATAAAGTGACATGTCCCTGTGTTTCTCTGTCGCGCTTTAGGGGAGGTGCGGTCCCTCTGTCTGGCTGCACACTGTTCAATCTCTCACCACTCCTACTCGACTTCACAATCCTAAACCACCAGTCGCTGCTGTTCCAAATGGACGAGTGATCGTCAGTCATGCGGAGGATGTCGGAGGAACTACAGCCCATCATCAGTGAGCAGCAGGGGTGAGTAAAAGTTGAATATTACAACAGCAGCAATATTTTTACGAAAACCTTAATGGACACGGATTGATAGTTTTGTTGCCGAAAGACAAGTGCAGGGACATAAAACCTTGATTTGGATCAACAAACTTAATTGCACTCGAGATCGGCTATTTTCGTCTGAGTCTGGATGTAAATGTTCTGATGAATTGAAAATGGTGGACCCATAGTGCTAATTAAAAGTATCAGTTTTTGTATTCTTGTGCTTTCGTTTGAAATGTACAAATTCTACATACTGTGACAGTGAAATACAAATTTCAATCAATAAATCAATCAACCAATCAACGTTTCAAAGGAAGGTAACTTGTTGTGTGACTAACTCCTAGCATCCAACAGCTCATATTATATCTATTGTCTATCATCAGCCATTATTTCTATTTATTAAATATTTGGCTGTAGTGATGAGGAAACGAAAACCTACAGTCCTATCTTTACACTAGTACACTCTAAAGACTATATGTTTCACTGATAAGAGGGCTGGTATATTACATAGGGTTCAAAGTGCATTACTGTCACTGTATGTATGACTTGTTTGAACATGTCTCCCTGACTGTGGTGGGTGCGCGTGTGCAACTTGGTCATGCGTGCATGTCTCTTGACAGCTCCTGGATATCAAGCTGGCTTCCATCGTGGTGTCCCACGTCGCTCTCTCAGCTGAAAGATGCGGAGGAAAAGATGCTCAAGTGTACGTTTTGTGCGTGCCGTGTACGCATGCACACTCAACACTGAGTCACACACATGTGTGCACACTGCACACACTCACCTTCTATGTTCCATTTAGCTTGTGCGTCACTGTCCTGTACATTTCCTCCGAGGAGCCCTCAGCCCACACTATATGTTTCTCTTCCTCTGCAGGTGTGAAGTGCCCATTCTCTAGGCAGCACGTGCCAATATCCAACGGCAACTATCTGTGGACCCTAGCTTTCACCGCTCAGCCACAGCCAGCCTCCTCCTCCTCCTCCTCTGCCGGCCCACAGTCCAAGCCGGTGCAGCTTCGCGGGACTCCTCTCGTCGTCATGCATGGCTTCGGGGGCGGAGTGGCTCTCTGGATCCAGAACCTGGACTGTCTCTCCGCCTGTGGGCCGGTCTATGCCCTCGACCTGCTGGGCTTTGGCCGGAGCAGCCGTCCGCAGTTCAACACGGACCCGGAGCTGGCCGAGGACCAGTTTGTGGCTGCGCTGGAGGACTGGAGGTCCAGGGTGGGGCTGACGGAAATGGTGCTGCTTGGACACAACCTGGGAGGCTACATCGCCACTTCTTACACCATCAAATATCCACACAGGTGTGAGTGTGTTTGTGTGTGTGTGTGTGTGTGTGTGTGTGTGTGTGTGTGTGTGTGTGTGTGTGTGTGTGTGTGTGTGTGTGTGTGTGTGTGTGTGTGTGTGTGTGTGTGTGTGTGTGTGTGTGTGTGTGTGCGTGTGTGTTTGTGTGTGCATGTGTACACCATGTTCTACAAGCTTTGTGGGGAACAAAAGTCCCCACGAGGATGTTAAAACCAGATCAAATTGACCTCATGGGTACAATACAATGGTCCTGGTGGTCCCCATGAGGAAAAGGATCAAGGTTAAAAAATTCTGAAAACATTGAGGGTGGGGGTAGGATTAGGTGGTTTAATTGTGGTTGTGGTTAGATTAAGGTTAAGTAGAAATGTAATAATTCTTAAGACAATTTGTTTTTGATATCCCCCAACAATAAAAGTGAGATAAAAGTACAAGGTGTAATGGTCCCTTCAGACTGCTGCCGTTTTTCAGAAAAACGGCAGAAAAACACAGCAAAAAACCCTGAAAAATGCATCAGTCCACAAGGACCTTGAGTGTGAATTTAATTAAAAACTCACTGTCATCAAATGCAAGCAAAAATATTGAATGGAAATACATACACATAATTATAAACAAATAGATCCTCTTCTAGAAATGGCTCGACACCAAAAATGTCTATTGCTTTACAAATCCCAAGAATATCCTGGATATATTTGAAAGTAATTTTGCATTGTGTGTGTGTGTGTGTGTGTGTGTGTGTGTGTGTGTGTGTGTGTGTGTGTGTGTGTGTGTGTGTGTGTGTGTGTGTGTGTGTGCACTCCTGCAGGGTGAAACACCTGTTGCTGGTGGAGCCGTGGGGTTTCCCAGCGCGACCAGACAACCCCAACCATAAAACCATCCCAATGTGGATCAGAGCCATGGGGGCAGTGATGACTCCCTTTAATCCTATGGCTGGACTCAGACTCGCTGGGCCTCTTGGTTAGAACACACACACACACACACACACACACACACACTGACACACACAGAGAGAGATGTTTCATTTGCTTCCTACTAGATACAAAACAACCTGTTGGGTTTGTTTGCTTGTTAACTCATGCAATCTCTCCTCTCCTCACAGGCCCCATGCTGGTGCAGACCATCAGGTCTGACTTCAAGCAGAAGTACTCCTCTGTATTTGACGACAACACCGTGTCTGACTACATCTACCATTTGAACGCACAGACACCCAGGTGACCAATCCTGACACGTGGCGTTATACTTTATCTCCCTTGACTGAAACTTAATCGATCCCCCAGACATTATCATTTGAGCTCAATCTTTGTTTACATCACCTGTTTCACCATTAACATGCAATGAGATGGCGGTAATAGAAAGAAAGAAGGCACAATTCACCGAGAAGTAAGGTGGATAGAAATGCGTTTAGTTTTCTTATTGTCACATTCCTTTTGCAGCGGAGAAACAGCATTCACGAGCATGACCGTCCCGTATGGCTGGGCCAAGAGGCCTATGTTAGAGAGGATAGGACAGGTCCGTGCTGACATCCCTATCTCCTTCATCTATGGATCTCGCTCCAGCATTGACAGCCACTCGGGATACTCCATCAGGAAAACCCGTCCGGACGTGGAAATCAAGGTCAAAGGATTTATTGTTCTCATTGACTGAAGTTGAAGCAGTGTTTATCACTGTGTCAGCAGACATAGGACAGCAATGATGTAAACTTTAGCACCAATATCTCCCAACAGTTAACCCTGACTTACTGTCTGTCTGTCTGTCTGTCTGACTCACTATCATTATGTCTCACGCTGTGTCTGTCTGTGTCTCAGGTGATCAGAGGAGCAGGTCATTATGTGTTCGCCGACCAGTCAGACGACTTCAACGAGACTGTCCTTCACATTCTGGCCAGGACGGAAAGCAGAAGAGGAGAATCAGAGGAGAGATTGGACAGAGATGAGTATAAAGGGACAGAGGAAGCATTTGCGAAGGAGGGCCTTACCGGTAGTCAGGAAGAGTTTGCTCAGTCTGGGGATGGATAGGAGGGTACAGAGATGATTACCCACAGATGAACTGCTTCAAGTCACCATACTAGAACATTTGAGGCTGAAGCCTGTGCATTTGCCTTGCGTGGTTATCGTCCATTGTAAACCATGATAAGACACATAAATGAGGACATGTTCCTTGCTTTTCTTGGGTCTGACATTCTGTAAAGCTCAGGTCAAAGGTTTGATGTTGTCACAGGGTTTTACAGCAGGTCCGTGAGTCTGCAAATGGGATAAGACTTGTGTAAATAAGATTTGTTAATAAATGTGAAATTCACACATGTTGCTCTTTTGTTATGTATTACTTCCACCCTCCCATGTAGCCCGTTTGTCATGTCCTTGCAAATAGAAAGCTCACGCTCTTTTCTGGAAATGCAAATTCAAGGAAAACTGTTGCTCAACTTCTCTAGCTGTTGAACAGAAAAGGCATTTCCCAAAAGGACTAGCTTTTTGTGTGGGCAGAGTTCGGGCGAACATTTCACAGCATGTTCCTTTTTTTTTTAAACTCTCACCTACTATCTGAGAGCTTATAAGGGAGGAGTAAGTAGGGCAAAGGACCTGTGGGTTTTTTCAGGAAAGATCACAACATTTTCACCGCCTGAGGGGCCGATGACTGAGAGTGGCCTGCAGGTGGCACTGCAGTGACACTGTGCGGCATCACGCCACTGTTTAGCAGATGGCTAGTGTCACATCCTGCACAGAGCAGCTTGAGCATACATATGAACCTGACTGACCTACTCAGGAGACCCGAGCAGTGACGTTTTCAGAGCAGTCAGCAATCTCCGCTATGTCACAATTGCTATGACAGATCAGGGTCAGAGGTGTGTGTGCGTGCGTGCGCACGTAAGTGAGTTCAAATAGGCCTGCCTCACCCCTGTGTTATCATTACATATTGAATCTAATATCCCTAAAGGGGGAAGCACTTTCAGGTAGGGGGTGGAAATGTTAAGAGTTCAGTAGAAAGATAGAGGTAGATGTGATCCTTTCGGTTGTGAGGGCTTGAGGTCCATAGGGGTGAAGAGTGTGTGTGTGTGTGTGTGTGTGTGTGTGTGTGTGTGTGTGTGTGTGTGTGTGTGTGTGTTGTCAACAACGCTGTACGGCACAGTGTAAATCAAGTTTTAGCCTGGGTAGTGAATCTAGGAGTCTAGGAGAGCACTCACTCCCCAATAATAACATTATTTACAAGAGCTTCAGCCAGACTATATTTGTGTGATATATTAAAAAAGTATTATTGGGAATGCTGTCCTTGATATTGTTTATTGTGTGAATCAACAATGCTGAACCTGGTGGAAACTGCTGAATGTGATCAGGTTGATGATGTTACAGTTCAATACAGGAGTCTAACAGTGATGATCAATGTATAAAAGTCCACTATTTATAACCTTCTTGTTTATTTTTAGATGGGCGATTTGTGTTCATTAACCCTATCGTCCCTCCCTATTTAGGCATGTCAAAATAGACCATTGTCCCTTATTCCTAAACCTATTTGCCATGTCTTGCTATTTTGAAAATCCTTTTAAAATAGTTCAAATAGCCAGTCTACAAGCTCACAACGTGTCGATGTAGATCGGCTAGTTGACTTGAACTATTTAAAAATGTTTTTCAAAATAGTACAAAATTGCAAATAAGTTTAGGGATAAGGGGTAAGATAGGGCCCCATGTGCAGAGAGAAAAGAAGGGGAGACCACTGGGATCACGAGTAATGAAGTACCCTATTGGTCTGAAATATCCTAAAAAACAGGACCGTATTATAATTAGGGACTAGACATTCAATGTTCTTTTTCCACAAATGAGTCTTGAAAAATGGGGCTCATCTTATATTCGGGACAATACGGGTATAGGGTCTCTAGACAGAGGTACAATAACATTTGCCAGGCTGAACGCTAGGCTGGATACCATGCTATTATCCTTTCCCAATGTTCAGCACCCTAGTATTTAACAGTCCAACCTCTCAGTCACCTCTACCCATTGCTGTCACATCTGCCTTCAGCCCGGCCCCCTGGCCAGAGCGGTTTCCTGGCAACAGAGGCCTGCTGGTAGATGTGGATTCAGCAGTATATAGGGACATTTACCAGAAGCTATATGTGGACATCCTCATCGCATGATGGCCATTATTGAATAAGCAAGTAAACATCTCTCTCGCTCACCCCCACTCACGCATGCTCTCTCTCTAATCCCCTCAGTCACACTTACACATGACCATTTATTAGAAAAATTAAACAACACAGTGGCAGGAGCTTTCACACTGGATTTGGAATATAATTAAAAGCTCAAAATGATCTGCATGCAAAACACATGCAAACATCACACTCGTGCACCACAGAAAGCTGCTTACTTGCATTCTACTCTCCTATCAGGTGTCGGACCCAAGTTAATTAGTAGTCACCACCACTGCGTAGCGTACAGCTTCACAAAGCCAGGCGGGATTTAAAGTTCAATAAGCTGACACTAACTTTTCTCCTTGATTTGCAAAGAAGGTTGCCTATCACAAAAAATGTCTCATTCTTATTCAAGAATGAGAAGTTGTTTTCAATGTTTGTGTTAGGACAATGTTTGTGTTTACACAAACCTTGAGGGTTGGACATAGGTGGACATAGGAGGGGCTAGCGCCCCTCAAAAATATGTTTCCACAAAAGTGAAGTTCCACAAGAATGTATGGGTTGCCCAATGCACCCAAACCAAGGCCATGGTCGGAACCTACAATATGATATATATATATATATATATATATATATATATATATATATATATATATATATATATATTTTTTTTTTTAACAAGCCCTTATGTAATGGCCATTCTGATTTTTAATATATCACACAAATATAGTCTGGCTGAAGCCGTGTTGATTATTCTGGGATAAAAACATTACAATGTCACAAAGATATCTGGCTAATATGGAGAAGCATTGTTCTGTCACCGGACATCAAACTGTACACTGTTATGAATGATGTCACCATTTGGCACGGAAATGGTAAATCCTTATCATTATCATAGACACGTCTGGGTATTGTTTCTGACAATTCTGAGACAGCATTTCATAATGAAACTGTGCTCAGTTTATAGACTAATGTTCTGTCATGCAAGGTCTTATATTTATTTTTCTTTTGCTGTAGCCCTTTGAGATTTGTTTCAAATGTAAAGTGTGTTACAAATAAATGTATTATTATTATTAATATTATTATGTCTTACAACGAATCCCATGTGTAAGCATGACATATTTTTGCTTGGCCCCAGGTGTTTGTGAGGACTTTGTATAGACTAGGTTTAATAAGGTAATAGCAAAAATCCATTAGCTGCCTTTCAAAATGTAATTTTCCAAAAGCTTCAATAATTCCTACCCTTTATGTGAACAAAACACTCCTCAGGCTCCCAGCATGTCGTGGCTCTTACACTATAAGTGACAGACTATAATTATCACAGAATTTGAACTCTGATTGGTAGCATCTGCCACAAAGAAATAGAGCTGATTTGTGGAGGAAATTGTCCACGGGAAAAGTAAAACTAATGATGTTACTTTCTCTTTTTTACTCATAAGGAGGAAAAAAGGGAAGAGATATTGATTGCATGACTCAGTTCTAAAGGGAGATCCCTATGCCCTCGACGACGAACCTAATGTTCTTCAGAGATTATTTCAGGCTACTTTCATGCCATTCATTATTCCATCCTTCCTGACTGAAAGGATTATAGAGCACTGGTCTTCAAACATGAATTGAGCTGGTTTTATATTGATCTGACAGAAGACAGTAATCTATATCGGCCTCTGCCTAAAAACAAGACCATGCTCTCTACTTCCCCATTTTCAGTTTGTTAAATTGGCTGTGACTCCATGACCTGCGAAATACCTTAAACATGGTCAATTCTGTCAGTGTTCAAAGTTGCCTACTATCAGAGAAATTATTTCACATTCTTCCAAATGCTTTTAGACTAAACCATCTTCTCTCTGTGAGCATCTTTACACATTTGACAGTTTTTAAGTAGGTTTTGACTGTCATCATGGCTGCATATCACAGATGGGTTTTAATGGTTGTTTCTGCTTGCCTTACAGTTATTTGCATTTATTAAAAGGTTTGTTTGACAAGTCGTCATGTTCTCTGTATTATGGAGTTCCTCAAGCCATTTTGCCTGATGGATGTGGATGTAGCCTACGTCTGTCATAATGCAACAAGCCTGAGTTTGACTTGGTTGCACACAGACGTACAATGCAGCATGCATGGTCAACGGACATATAGACAGACACGCATGCACGCGCGCACACACACACACACACACACACACACACACACACACATTAAAGGAGTTTACAGAGATATGTAGGCCTACTGGAAATACATCTATTATGTAATAACAAAGTCACTGACTTTGACCAAAATATAAGTTTTCGTCTGTGTTTGTGGTCTGCCTGACTCGCTGACAGCAGGGGGGTTTGTTTGCGGAGGTAGTTTTATTTTAAGATCAGCATCACTGGCTTCACTGACAGCTGGGTTGCAAAAGGCCATCTTGTATTATCCATATTCTCTCATGGTCTGTTTAGGCTGCCTGCTGACAGACATCTACCAATCGGCAGCCAAGAGCAATCCAGGGCAGGCCGAACAAATTAACCCACTTAGACCCTATATACGTTGTTGATCGGAGTCCCCCAGGGGCCTATACTGCCCTATAAAGCCAAAGTGCAGTAACTACGCAAAGAATCAAAACTGAAAAAAGGATTTAAAGTGTTTCAGTTGGCCAGCCAAATGAGTTATTGATATATGCACACTTTATACAGTAAGTGATGTTTTTTGCACTATCTGTTCATGACATGAAATTAATGTCTCCAAGCTCGGCTATACTTTGGCCGAATGTTCACCTCTGAATAGGGATGCTAAGGTTCCTGTGGTTAAAACCCACCGTTACATACGTATATATGGTACGTATATGTGACCGACTAGTCACTACCCTGGGCAAGGAAGGACACAACACAGGGCAGCTTTCTTAAGTAGACTGGTTTATACCTCCATGTGCAAGGAATAACACAACATATGACATTTTACACAGGAGAGGCGATAGCTCTCCACTGTCTGGACCGAGGCTATCTCCTGAGTGTTTATGGAGATGCCTGATTTAACCTGTTGTGCCTTAATCAAGTCCATGCACAACAGGTGCGCAGCCACACCCAGCTCTGAGTTCAGTTCTAGTTTGACTCAGGCCAGGTGTGACTGCTTAAATCACAGTCACCCTCCATCTCACAGTATATACTGAGCATATAATTCATAGGCAGCATACATGGAACTAACATGACATTAATCCCTTACACTGTCTTTAGGCTACTGGAGAGAGACATACAGTAGATCTATAAAGGGGGGGATAGTATACACAGAGGATTACTGAGAAAGGATGGAGGGAACTAATTCCTGCACGTGTCAGCTCATGACACTGCTTGAAAGCAACACTATCCTCAATGGTCCATTCAGTTTCAACACCCATGTGACAGCCTGGTCACCGCCGGCTCGACTTAGCACGTGTACATGTTATTCTATATGGCCTGTGTGTCCAATGCACAGTGTGTGGCTGCTCTGGCTGAACAGTAGCACATAATTTATGTTCTAGGGATTACCTCTGCTCTTGAGATGAAAACATTTTCAAGGGAGACCTGCAGATGGCACACCATCACTAGGTTACACAAATTAAAGAACAGAACACTCTAAGACAGAACGTGTCAAAAACTAAAATAAAACAAGGAAGGAAATTAGAGGAAGTTATAAATACACATAGGCAGTTATTTGGCAGTAACTAGTTGTTGGCTACCGTTTGAGGAGGTTATTTCATGACCAGGGTGCAAAACAGGACAAAGCTGCGCTTACCAAATTCAGCAAATCCTGGGTAACTTTAACTGGTAGAGCAGAGCAGCCATCTAATAGGGAGGGAGAATCATAGCAGCTGTTAGTCAGTGATAAGGAATGACATCTAATCAGGGTCGGTGTCAAATGTCTGTGTGGGACTAGACTTTGTACTTGCCTGTCGGGTACAATGAGTTACAGTCTATTGACTGCATTTGTCAGCTTTTGGAATGAAAATAATAAAGTGGAAAAAGCCATGGGTTTAGAAAAAGGGAAGCAATGACTCAATACTTCATTCACATTGTTTTATTGTCATAAACCTCTATCATATACATACAGTACAATATGCTCAAGACAGACCTTATGGCACATCCATTTTAGTTGTACATTTTGCAGTCGTTGGATTGGTATTGCTGTGAGTCTACAGTAGAGTAAAGTGACAGTTTCAGATCCATTGTTTAGATAGATATACTAGGTGGATAGTCCTCGATGGGCAAGATTTGAAGGTTGCACTTGCTACAACAAAAAACACATGCACTGTCAGTTATATATTCCACTGGGCTGGGGTGCATCAAACATCCATTTACACAGCCCAATATTGGAGCAGGGAGCCGCACGTTTTTTTCTTCTTTTTTTTTACCCCCTCAGTTGTTCATATCTTGGAACACTCAACAACAGTGGCTGCCATGATTCAGAGATGCTACAGAATGCACCTGGTTTGGCTCCAACTCAGCATCTCAGCATTAATATTCATGACAAATGATGGTCCTCAAGCTTGACTTCAACCCTGCCTACAGAGCTGAAACCACACCTAAAAGAAGTGCAATACACACTGCAATCCTCAGTGTTCATTTATCCCTTTGTAACCAATGTCGTGTAATGTAACCACATTACACAACCAGCGTAACCATGCCGGTAGACCTGCCCAGTCTAATTTAAGGACCTGGGTCTGCTCTGCAGTGATCACAACCCAATTGAAAACATATCACACAACACCTGATGACTGAGATGGCCCATTATTTAGTCCTGTAGAGTGTAGAGCAGTGGTTTTCAACCAGTGGTCCCTGAGGGGGTTCCAGGTGGTACCCAGCTAAATGATGGAGAGTTGGTAACTAAATAGACCCTTATAGATGTTTAACTCTTGAGTGTAAAATCATTTTACGCTTTATTGTTTAAACATTCGCATTACTTAATTTCAAAGAAGTCTACACAATTAGAGAATGTGTAAGAATTGTTATTTTGATCGTTTCCCTGTCGCCTCTCCTATTGTACTAACATCAATACAGCATGGACAAAACATTGTCAGTTTTGAGTCAGAGAGGCTAAATGTCATATGGTGGTCCGTGGCTCAAAAGCCGAATGAATAATGGGCCTTGCTAGGAAAAGGGTTGAAAACCACTGCTATAGAACATTGACCAATTCAACCCTTCCCATGTTTACTACAGAGAACAAACTCTGTACTCAGGACTCTAGGACTCGCAGCTCAGAGGAGCCCCTAACCAGTAACCTCATGTGTAACCACTATGGGTACAACTATCATTATCATTATTCCATCTAAACTTGTTTGATTAATCGAGCCGCATTGGTCATTTTCTTTTTTGTATCAACACATTGATATGAAAGAATTGTTTACTAACTCAGCTAAATCAATATTAGTCCGATTAACAACTTAAACCCTCTTATACTTCTCTTATTTTATACTATTTCTAAGGGATGGCAGTCACACAGAAATTGTGAAAATAGCCCATTTACAACATCACAATGTTGTGAGCTTGTAATCTTGTATCGCATTTAAAAAAATAAAAAAAGTAAAAATTGATTACATCGATGTGTTCGATTAACTGTTGCACAATTACTAACCACATCTGTATGCATTCCCAGAGTTAACCATTTTGGGCGGGAACCCCTTTTGGTGTTAGCATCATGTCATGCTTTAGCTATTGAAAAATAGCAAATCTACAAGCTCATAGCCACCGAGTGGCGCGCTACGAGCTTGTAGGTCTGAAGAAAAATCGAAGAACCACTGACATAGAAACATAGCTTTTTCAGAAAAACTGTCAGGATGTAGAAGACATTTTTAGAATCTGATCTCAGGTCAGAATGGGTTAACACTGAGGATTTCACTGTGTACTACTGTATAGGACCCCGTGTGGTTTCAGTCAACCCAAACCCTGTACACTCAGGAGATCTCTAGACACCGGGCAGAGAGGAACACTGGTCTCTAAAGGGATCTAGTGGTTAACCTTCTACTGCAATACAACTCTACTGTCAAAGTCCTACGGTATTCACATAACTATGTACAAACTCTGCCGTGTATTAGTAGGCATGCAGAGACTTCATGAGTTACTGTAAGTGTGCATTTCCCGTCTGAGACTGCAGAGAGTCGTCTGAGATATAAAAATAAAACAGTGATAAGACCACATAAACACTATATGTGTCAGTCGCCGGAAAGTAGCAGATCTAACAAGCTGACAACTCGTGGCAGCGCACAAGGCGATGCGCTGTCGATGAGCTTGTAGATCGGCAATTTTTTCGCCCCTAAACAATGCCGTATCGTTAGGCTTAAAAGTGCTACTTTCCCCTTTTCTGTTTGTACCATATTGTTATTACGCCATTCATTAAAAACCACAGTCAGCTTTTCAGTCAGACTTAAAAAAAAGATTATCCAAAACATGTTTAAAAAACAATAATAGTTCGACCTGGCAATTAAAACAAATATATTAAAAACACTGTGAAAACGCAAACAAACAGAATGCCTGACATAGTAATGTGATATTTAAACTCATCGGCTCGACCAGCTGAGCAGTGTGTAATGAGTGAGTGTGTGTGTGTGTGTGTGTGTGTGTAAAAGTTATGTGTACAGTATGTGTAACGAAGGAAGTGAAGAACAAAAGATTGTCACTGTGCAACGTCAAGTAAAATGCTGTATCCCTTGTGATATACAGTATATACTGTAGGTCTTTCTGTCCAAACTACAGCGTTGTGTTTTTCCGCTGGGCCTTAAGAGGTGGGGTCCCGCGGCACGGAGGACCGCCCGCCACTGGGACTCTATACTACGATTTCCGAACAGGCCTGGAGAACCAGTCTGTCCCCGAGCGCCCACCCTTAATGTCCGCGATTCGACCACTGAGAAATGCTGTGTATTGTTAAGCCTAATTTATACTTGCCCGATGGTGTCACTCTTCGGAAATATTCAAGATTGTCAAGATAACAACACAAAACAAAACGTCGCTAGCTTGAAAAATCTAAGAAACAGTCAAAATAACCAAAATACTTCTCTGACCACAAGTCAGTGATAAGAGAAGTAAACCCCAACAGCACACCTCTCCTCCCATACATACACAGAATAATCGTTTCATTACAAAACTCTGTAACGTTACATTGTAACGTTGAGGATTTTACTGTGTAGGACAGTGGTTTTCAACCCGTGGTCCAGGGACCACCAGTGGTCCTTGAGGGTGTTCCAGGTGGTCCCCAGTTAAACTTAAATGATGGAGAGTTGGACGCTTATAGATCTTTAACTCCTGAGAGTGGGGTCCATTTGGTTTACTTTTACACTCTCAAGAGTTAGTTAATAATTGTTAAACATCTGCATTACCTAATTTACAAGAAGTCTACACATACAGAATGTAGCAGAATTGTTATTTTGATCAACGTTATCTCTCCTAATGGTACCAACATCAAGTATGGATAGTGGACAAAATATTTTCAACGACAACAAAATATTCTTTAGTTTTGGGTCTGAGAGGCTAAATCTCGTGGCTCAAAGAATGGGCCTTGATATGAAAATGGTTGAAAACCACTAGTGTAGGATGATTAAGGGACGGAGGGCAGAGAGGCGAGTGTCGTGACATGTAGCAGTGACATGTAGCAGACATGCAGCAGGTCATACGTCCCAAGGCCTTGATGATCTACCTGTAGATGTTTTCTGGAGAGAGAGCGAGTGCATTTTCCGGCACCGGCCGGTGCCGAAGAATGTATACTCGCTCATTCTGCTTTTCTGGGCTCTAGATGACCCGACAGCGGAGACTATGCAGAGTGGTCTTGATCCCTCGATCAGTGGTTCTCAAACCTTTTAATTTCAAGGACCCCCAGTTTAGTAGGTATTAGGCCACAGACCCCCATAACTCGGACAGTGCACAAATGGAACCAGAGGGACCCGTAAGGGTACATTTGGTTCCATTTGCGCACTCTCAGAGTTACAGACCTGTAACTATCAAAAAGTTAGCTGGGGACCCCCTGGAACCTCCTCGAGGAGGACGCCTGGGCTGGGGGTCCCCCGACCTCACTTTGAGAACCACTGCCCTAGATGACCTGACAGCAGCTGTGTGGGGTGGGCGTGCAGAGCAGGCCCTCCTTGGGGCTCCGGTGGATGTTGACGGACAAAGTCTTGTCGGACAGGGGCAGCTGCAGCACCCGGTTCTTCAGGTTCCTGTGGTTCTCCCTGGCCAGGTCCAGCTCTCCCAGCCTCAGCGTGCCCGAGCAGGGCCCTCCGTCGAGCAGGGGATCTCCCAACAACGGGTCCCCGCCCAGCGGAGGCCGTTGGTGATGGTGCTGTTGGTTCCCCCTGGGTGACGGGCCACCCAGGAGCGAGACCTTGTCCAGGCTACCCGTGGAGCCACCCATGCACATCCTCCACATGGGACGGTCCTGGGGATCGTTGGGCCCCACGCTGCCTCCTCCTCCTCCTCCCCCACCTCCTCCTCCTCCTCCTCCCCCTGTCAGGCTGTGGAACTGGGTGCTGAGACACAGACTCATCAGCTTCAGGCTCTCCACCAGCCCGCTGGCCGCTTTGGCCGGGCCCTTGCCTTGGCCTGACCCCGGACTGGTGCAGTTGGACGGGCTGCACTGCCCCGTACCCTGATTCGCCCCCTCCATAACCTGGACTTTCGCGTCGCTCTCGCTCCTACCTCGGTGTGTCTGTCGTTGACGACGACCCTCTAGGTCGTCGTCGCTAGTCACTGGGGAGCCGGGTGTCACTGAGGTGACTGGCGACGGAGCGGTGGGCGAGGGCGAGGCTGGTGGCGGTGATGGTATCCTAGGAGCCAGGCTGAGGCTGAGGCTAGGTTTTGGCAGGCCGAGTCCACATAACCCCTTAACCTCCTCCTCTTCCTCCTCCCGCTCCTCTTCATGGATCTGGTTGAGGACGGGGGCGCTCATGCGAGATGCCAGGCGATTAGAAGCGGAGGACGCAGACGAGGAGGAGGAGGCCGGCTTGCAACGAAGCACCACCTGCATGGGCGGCACAGACGGAGACAAATGCCCCTCTTCTTCATCTGCCTCTTCCTCCTCCTCCTCATCCTCCTCCACACTGAACAGACTGGGGCTGCGCGTCTTACAGGGCCCCTGCGTGGGGGCCAGAGGACCCAGCCTGAGGGGGTTGAGGTGAGGCTTGACCAGAGGCCTGACGCCCCTCTCCTGGTTCTGTCGGCCAGGCTTCTGGGAGGCGGTGGCGTGGTTTTCCTGCCGCTGGTTGAGGTCCAGCAGGGTGGTTTTGGGGCTGGGGCCAGTGTGGAGGCTCTCGGCGCTGCGTGCAGGAGACTGGGGCCCCCCCGGGTGGGAGATGCCGGGACCCCCCAGCCCGTCACTGACATCCTGGTGCACGTCGACTCTGGTGGGCCAGGACTGCCTGTGAAGGAGGCAACATAGGTTAGGGTAGGCTGGGGAAAATATTATTTTAGGCACATACATACTGTGTAGATGTAGACACTGTATAGTGGTGCTGTTGTTCCATAAGCCCCCCCTGACAATTTTGTGTTTACTTCTCTGCCAAACAAAAGCTTTTCTCCCCCTGCAGCTGCCTTCAAACCTGGCGGAGAAGACAGGGAGGCATGAACGCTCTTGTTTGTGTGCACATTTTGTGTGCACATCAAGGAAGGACAATTTAACACTTTTTTTTGCCCAGGAATCTTTCAGAGTGCCCCACAGATGAGGCAGATTTTACTCTGAAAAGCCCCGCCTTGAGGACATTCCAGAACAGATGTGGGAAGATATGTGGGAAAAACATCAGACAACAACCCAATCAAAGGAATGGAGGGAATTTGCTTGGAAAAACCAAATACGGTATTTTATAACACCCCAAATTTAAAGTAAACAACTTAAGAGCCAACAACCATGTTGGAGAAAGTGTAACCATATGAACCCCGACCATACACATGTTTTCTGGAAATGTGCAAAAATACCACCTTTCTGGGTGATAATGCATACAGCCATATGTGAAGTAATAGGATACGACATTCCCTGTTCTTGTCTTGTAATGTGTCTGGGTCTTATAGAAGAATCTGTACATCCGAGAGACCAATACCTGGTCAAAATCCTTTTAACCGCTGGGAAGAAAGCAATCACAAAGAACTGGCTCAAGACTGACATACCAGACTACTGTATAAACAATGGCGAACCATCATGGACAATATTGAAGACATGGAAAAGTTGACATTCAAAATAAGAATAAGAGTAGAACTCTATGAAAAAAGATGGGAAAAATGGTCGTTATATAAATGGACAAGAGGTGAAACATAACAGAGTAATGGAAAGGAAAAGTTAAAGGTGCCCTCGAGTAAAGGTTCTATTTGAATTCTCTTTATTTTGTAATTTTATTTATATGATCTGTTTGTTTTGATTTCTGTGTCTATATGGTTGTTGTGAAGTTTGTCTTTGTACTATGTTGTTGTACAATGTTGTTGTTGTTGCTTTTGTTTATTTGAATATGTGTAACCCCTAAATGAAAACTAAGAAAAGCCCCGCCTTCCATTTCCCCCCAAAACCGGCACGTCTTGGACACTAAACCTGTTAATATTCATTAGGCGACGGACTCTCTGCTCTGACGAGCTGAGGAGCTCAGGTTTGCTAAATCAATACTAAAAATATTTATAGTCTTATTGAAATTGACCTGAGTTACTGCCTTTTTCCATCTACGACAAATGTATTTGCCCAAAATAGCCGAGCTACAAGCTTACAACGTTATGAGCTTGTAGATCGGCGTGTGAGCTTGTAGCTCGGCTATTTTTGGGCGAATGTTTCCCCCAGAATAGGCATGCAGGGGTTTAAGTGGTTAACATCATATTTTTATTGTTTGACGATTCTATTTTATTTTGCTCCTGTTATTATTATTTGTCACAGTAAATTAATTTCCCAATTTCTATTTTTGTTGTATGACAGTGACACGCAACAATAGTGAATAGCTTGTACTGTAATTCTGTTATTTCCACTATTTGCAATAGGAAATTAGGAATGCATTGGGCCTCAATATCCCAGAAGCCTCAGCAAGCCAGTGCGACTTATATTTTTCCGGTGACGTCAACCGAACACGTCACCTAGCCCACTCTGTCCGAAGGAAACTCCGTAAGTCTTAAAACGTATTATAAACGGCGAATTAAACAATGAATACAAAATACGGGAATGTCGTGATTCACAGGGGAAGATCTCTTTAGCAATTAAGTCAGGAATGTCGAGATCCGCTTGTCTAAATAATAACTACACTTGATCCATTGGAACACAGGATCTTTTCTCCATTTCCTGAAAAGCAACGGTTTTGGACATACAGTGAGTACAAGGATTCCACTGACAGTGTTTAAATAGTGTATATTGTACCTGAACTGGGCCTTGCTGGGGCTGGCTGATCTCATCTGGCTGTGTTGCTCTCTCTCCTGGCTCTCCCTCAGGATCCGTTCAGCCAGCAGGAAGTAGGTGGCTGTGATGTGGTTGTACTTGTCGGACTCCAGGGCCCTGGACCGAGCAGAGAGAGAGGGGAGCAGAGAAAGAGATAGTTGGGGCATGTTCCCGAATATATGATTGCCTGGTCCCCACTGGTGACCCCGCCTGGTCACATTGGCCTTGATTCTTCTGTATCCGAGTACACTTCAATCGGTCCCGAGACTACCTCCATGTGATCCCGGGAACGGTTGGGTGATCCACTCCGGGGAACGGTACGCAGCATTCACAAACGCAGCATTCACACACGCAGCATTCACACATGCAGCATTCACACACGCAGCATTCACACACGCAGCATTCACACATGCAGCATTCACTATGCCACAACATCTGCCAAGTGGACCCAAGTCTGCATCCGGGACCAGTGTGAATCTGCCCTAAGGTCCTGCTCCTTCTAGCCTGGTTAACCATCCCCCTTGATTTTTTTTTTATTCCATTTCAAGTGGGAGTGGTTAACCAGACTATGCTCCTTCTGACATCGGAAAAGACTTCTGGTTCGGACAGGGTTTCGAACTATTTCGGAGAGTCAGGATATCTGGGGACGCACGGTTTCTGAGAATATGTTCTGAGGCTCAGAATAACGTCAATTTGTATCATCTCCCTTGCCCGAGAAAAGTTTGGATGCCGGAGTAGGTATTGCACTAAAATTGAGAGTGACAGGGGCACAGTGGCACAGTTGGTAGTGCTGTCGCCTCACAGCTAGAAGGTCCTGGGTTCGATTCCCGCTAGGGACGCTGTGGGCACTGGCGGCTTGTTCCCTCCTCCGCGTCATCAGTGCCCATACCCGAGGCGGGGGTTGGCGAAAGGGCCTTTCTGTGTGGAGTTTGCATGTTCTCCCCGTGTCCCCTAGGGTAGATACCCTCACAAAAACATGCAGTAATCCTAGTCTCTAAAACTACCTCCCCCTGGCCAGCCGGGGCGCCTAATGGAGGGGAAAGGAACTGGTCGGAATAACGTGTCCCTTCCACGCGCTACGTCCGGCCGGGGAAATTCCCCCCTGTCAGGTGAAAAGAAGCAGCTTGGACTCCTCATGCATAGAAGGAGGCATGAGGTCAGTCCGCTGCCCCCCCAGGTTGGCAGAGGAAGTGTAGCGCCCAGGATTACATTAGATAATTGGCACTGGGTGAAAAGAAAACTGGGTTACAAAATCGTGGGATAAAAATTATAAGTTAAAAAAAATTGAGAGTGACAGGGAGCAATATGCGCGCGACACACACACACACACACCCACACACACACACACACACACACACACACACACACACACATCTGCTCAGCATCCAGAAAGTGATGCTGACTGTGAGTGAAAACGAGGTGACGGGGGTTGGAAAACTAATCTGATTTGGCCACAGCAGGGGACTGATGACTGCCAGCAGGTTGCTAGTAGACAGCTAAACTGATGACAACCTTCAGATGGACCTGCAGCACCAGCTGGACTAGTGCATGACTGTGCAAATATGCCAAAATCAAAAAGAGGAAACATCGTGGTCACATTGCGCGCGCGTGTGTGTGTGTGTGTGTGTGTGTGTGTGTGTGTGTGTGTGTGTGTGTGTGTGTGTTTCATACTCAGTGATAGTGTCTCGGTCTGCAATGCCGCCCAGCACCATGCGCTGGATGATGCCGCCGTGCTCCTCCTCGGACAGGCTGCGGTGGGACACCAGTGGGGTGGACATCTTGGTGGCAGGGGACGGGTCCACGCCCAGCAGCCAATCGTGTCCCTCGATCAGCTCCAGAGAGGCCCTCCTCTTGGGGTCCCTCTGCAGCATTTGCCCTATAAGACTGGAGACAGTGACCACAGTGATTCAGTTGGTCAGTACTCACTGACCAAAAACTACTGAGAAAGTACTCACTCAGTCAAAGTATCAATACTGCAATGTAGAGATACTCTGCTACAAGTAAAAGTCCAGAATTCAAAATGTACTTGAGTAAAAGTACAAAAGTAGTGGCATCATCAAAATGAAAAATCTAAAGTACAAAAAGTAGAAAGTACTCACTATGCAGAATGTTCATGTTTCAAAATCTTTTGAAAATAGCAGGTCTACAAGCTCACAATGTGTCGCATTACGACGCATTGTAGATCGGCTATTTTCAAATGGTTAAAATGTACATAGAGCTGAAGTGGTTAATGTATGTTTTCTAATAATAATAATCAAAATCTATAAAGTAATTAGTAACTAACGTTTTCAAATAAATGTAGTATTTGCCTTTGAGATGTAGTGGAAGTAAAAGTATTGGAAATTGAAAATTCTCAAGTAATGTACAAATATCTCAAAATTATACTTAGTGTACAGTACTTAAGTAAATGTACTTAGTTACTTTCCACCACTGTACAACAGGGACCCTCATTGGAATTTATGTTGCCAATTTGCTTGCTGTACACTTTCATAATGCATGAATAACACGTGCACGTGATAACATGCTGCATGTTTTGCAAAACCACAGTGTGTACTGTGTAGTACCCCAAAGTAGCTTTAAATGTTTTAATTACGTGAGGTATGCTTGATTTAATAATCCACTTACACGCATAAACAAACCTCACAAATTAGACCCAGATAGAATTAATCTAAAGCAATTCCCCAGGATTCACATTCAAAATGAATTCACGCTAAGCCGCCCTGGACGGTTTCAAAACACCATGCAAACATCACAATGTTAAAAATAGAAAGCAGATTTTAATGGATGCATTAGACACACTTAACAGCACTGCATCTCTGCTACAGCAGCTGACTGCAGTACAGAGCGGAACAAGGCATGGGGGGGGGTAGAGAGAGAGGGCAGGAGAGAAAGAGAGAGAGAGAGAGAGAGAGAGAGAGAGGAAGAGGGAGATGGAGAGAGGACAAGGAGGACAAAATAAATGCACTCGCCACTGTTTCTCTCGTCTCCATCTCTTCACACATCTATAAACATGAAATATGCAGCACCTGCACTGAGTACTCAGTCCTTCTGTGTGTGTGTGTGTGTGTGTGTGTGTGTGTGTGTGTGTGTGTGTGTGTGTGCGTGCGATACTTGTGAGGGCCAAATTTCCAAGTATAGTACATTTCCCTGGTCCTCCTTTTAAGATTTGGGGAGTTAGGCTTTAGGAAAGGATTCAGTTTGGTATATGATCATTGATTAAGATTAGGCATTTAGAGGTTAGGTTTAGGAGTTATGATTTGAGTTGTGCCTGATTTATACAATTCAATTCAATTCAATTGGCTTTATTGGCAACAAAACATGTTTACATTGCCAAAGCAAAAAAGTGGAACAATACAATCAAAAGAAAATGTTTGTACAATAGAAAATCAGAATCTTCTGATGTATACATATAGTTGCGTGCTGATGTAAAGATAACAGTAAATAGCGTGCCACTGTTTCTACAAGCTACGTAATACGTAAGTGTGTGTGTGTGTGTGTGTGTGTGTGTGTGTGTGTGTGTGTGTGTGTGTTACTCACTCTCTGCATTCAGGGGAGATGTGAGGGGGCACTGTGTATTTGCAGTCCATGATCATAGTGAGTGTCTCACTGTCATTGGCCTCCTGGAAGGGAGGCTGGCCACACACCAACATGAACAGGATCACACCCAGACTCCAGATGTCTGCACACAACCAGACACACACACACACACACACACACACACGTGGTGAAACAAAGATGGACAGAAAACTATAGGGACTCAAGCCTGACCAATCTCAATTTTGGAAACTCGACCGTAGATAGACCGATTGCCATGATTTTGTAACCCATTTTTCACCCGTGTCAACTATCTAATGTGATCCTGGGCTCTACACACCCTCCGCCAACCTGGGGAGAGCAACGGACTTTAACTCATGCATGAGTGTCCAAGTCGCTCCTTTACACCTGACAGGGAGGAGTTTCCCAGGTTGGACGTAGCGTGTGGAAGGAACACGTTATTCCAACCAGTTCCTTTCCCCTCCATCAGGCGCCCCAGCTGGCCAGGGGAGGCAGTTTGTCAAGTGGACCCCCAATTGAAAACATATGCCAGGGACCCCCATAAGAGAATATTTTTACGGCTCTAGCAGTGATTCTCAACCCATTTCATCTCAAGGACCCCCAGTTTGACATGCATTAGTCTACAGACCCCCATTTAATGGCATTTCTATCTCTAGGACCCACAATTTATATTGTAAAATCAATGTTAATTTAGTGTTTTATGTTTTTTTGTAAATTAACTCCATTATTGCCCGCTAGGTGGTAGCATAAGCACACCTAACCTGTGATCGGTAGCCGTGCTCGACAGCTCACTATGGACAGTACTCGAAGCTTTAGAGACACAAGGCTTTGAAAACCCTGTTTTAATGGAGGCTCAATGCTTACAGTATATATAATAGAGAAGACATCCGAGTTCTCCTTCCATCCACTTGCATTAAGTTGCTCAAAAGCGCATGAGGCGATTTCACTCCTCCTTCCGTGTAGGCCCCAAACACATGAACGCGCTGCCGTTGAACGTGCACGAACGCGCACGAACGCGGACAAGCGTGCTGCTGTCGTGAACGTGCACAATGACAGTCAACGGAACAGCGCGTTCATGTGTTTGGGGCCAGGCTGCAATACCTTCATTCGGCCACTATGTCCATTTCGCCTCAGGGTTTCCGCTGGGTGCAGTCTCTGTTCATATATACTCTAAGGCTCAATGGAGCTGGATTTAAAAATCCCATTGCTGGTGGGGACGGAGGCTCTCCATAGCAACCGAAGCAATGCTAAAAGGTAAATTGACGGTCGCCGCTTTCATATATGGACTTTTATGGAGTATACGGGGGGTACGAACATGTACATATCTACAAGCTCTAAACATGTCATATTGTGACGCGTTTTGAGCTTGTAGAGCTGCTATTTTGTGTTCATTTTGAATTTAAATCATGGAAAAGTAAAGGTTTTGGACATGCAAGGTTTTCACCCGACAATGCAATGATAATCATGTCCTCTGCATTTAACCCATCCTAACTACAGTGAGCAGCTAGCAGATACTGAACAGCTGCCGGGAAGCGGTCGTTATTGATTCAGTGTTTTGATCAAGGGCGCTTTGACGCCATGCCGGGAGGAGCTGGGAACAAACTGGGAGCATTTCCCTTTCTCAGGCGACCGCTCTACCCCCGTAGTTATGGGACTTTCACGTTATGTATTGTAACATAGCTTCACATCAGAGTATTTAGATTTTCATCCGGTTTATTGTAGGCGGTGGGTATTTATTCCATCGTAGCTGTGAAGGAGTCCTTTAAATTGCCTTCACAAGCCCCCACCACAACCATCACCCCCTATCGAACGTATCCTAGCAACCATGACAGTAGTCCTTCATTACAACAGAGGTCCAGTCACTTCCTTGATAACTCCATTTATAAGCCAGATGGTTCAGACATCTCAGAAACAACACTGCTCTCTCTCGACATGTTAATCTCACTGTCGTTAACTGCTGCGTGGCTGTTGAGCATAAACCACCCCTGTCACAGTCTCTTTGGAATGGAGATATAGGGCATTATGACACTGGCCATTCACAGTTAATCAACACCCCTTCCATTTGTCTGACACATCTAACCGCAGGCCAAGATCTGCATTCACCATCTTTCACTGCCGGTAGGAACTAAATAGCAAGTCCTCCAGGAATGCGGCAGAAGCTCAAGGAGGCCAAACTGGATTTGTTTACCACTCCTCTTTATCAACCAAGCACATCTCACGGGAGCTCTGAAGGGACAGGACGTGTATCTGTAAAATCTAGCAGTATTTCAGGCATAGCACTACCTGGCAACTAACTGGCACACCCCAACAGCCACCCAGGAATTATAATGGCAGCTATCACACTCTGCCCGGTGACTCTGAAGCCTCCAAAGACTTCAGTGTTGTACTGAGGTTCTGCTGATTCCATATTAATCTATTTTATTCTACTGAAAGCAACAATCACACAATGTCACATCCAGGATGAATGCAAAATCCTTACAATGTTCACAACAGAGCAAACATGCAGACATGTGAACGTCCATGCCCAAAGAAGTAAGGGTATTAAGCGTGGTAACTGGTAAGTAGTCGATTTTTGATGCCATCAGTTAGATTAAACACTCAGGATTTTGCCATATAGTAGACACAAATCTACATTACTATACACTATTGTACTATATTGTAATCTGGGTCAAGTGCTCAGGCTGGGCTTTTAAATGGACAGCTGACTTCAGATATTCAGTGCCGGCCAATGCCTGCACGCTATTTGTAGCTTGCTTGCTTGCTTGCACACACGCACGCACGCACACGCACGCACACGCACACACTTTGCAGCCTCATCTGCTCTGCACACACAAACAACTGAGGTGGCAGATAAAGACAGGAGAAAATAGCCACAGCTTATCCACTCAGTCAGAAAAAATGGAATGCGCTTCTGCTGCTGTGCTCTTGCGCCTCTCCTTTTATATTTTTTGCTGTAATGCAAAGGCCTCTAGCTAGAGAAGAATGATCTCTCCCCCGCCCTGAACGTCAGAACCATCTCCACGCTCCACGTTTGTTTTATTTATTTTCTGTTACATTTCAATTTCATTTGGTTGGGGACACCAACCAAATACAGAGCTGAGCTGACCCTGGTCAACTATTACTAAGAATATAAGAATAGAGGGTTTACAAAATTAACCTCGCTCTGACATGCAGTATTTAATTAATGACACGCACAAACCACACATGTATTCGCATTTCTCAGGAGCTACACACACAGCATCTTACACACGCACTATTATATTATTTAAAAACATCACCACACACAGGCGCTCGGGTGGCGCAGTGGTAAAGGTAGCTGTCCACCACCACAGACTCTGGGGGTTTGAATCCTTCGTGATGCATCCGGCTTTGGTGAGTTTCTACTCTACAGTATAGACGCTATAATTGTGTTCATATAGGCTCTTATATACGAACACAGCCCGTGTTCAGGGGAGGGAAGTTGGGCGAGGAGGAGGATAAATGATGCTGCATGTAATCATATGGTCTGTCAGTGGGGAGTCTTGGGCGGGAGGAGTAGGACAGAGATTCTACATCCTCATGCTGAGGGATGCAGTCAGTCAGTACAATACAACAGCATTGAAAACACACAGAAATGTGTGCATGGAGGAAATAATTGGCATAACTAAAGTAAATTGTGGAGAAACACACACATGCTCGCACGCACACACGCAAACCAAAGAAAGTTACTCTTGTGTATCTGTACAGTATAGGCCAGGGGACGAAGCATTAAATCTTGATGTGGATAAACTGTGTGGTGTCCTACTTCTAAAGCGTTATGGAGGTATTCTATTGCATGGATAGAATCTGGTTTATAAACACATTGGCATACCCTTGCAACATGTCCTTGCATCCTATCAGCTGGCTGATAGTGTGTCAAGTTGTCCGTCTCTGCCAAGATGTACAATAGGTCATATCTGTTACATAGTCTGTGTGTAGGACGGGCTATCAGAGGACACTGCGTTCCGTTTTCTTCTACTGGGAACACACACTGGACTATGGACTCAAAGTGACGTCAAAGAGTGGTGAAAACGGTCACACACACACACACACACACACACACACACACACACACACACACACACACACACACACACACACACACACACACACACACACACACACACACACACACACACACACACACACACACACACACACACACACACACACACACACACACACACACACACACACACACACACACACACACACACACACACACACACACACACACACACACAGAAATAACTACCATTGTCGAAAAATCTTTTTCAAATATATCTACATAACGCTGATATCCTCTCTGTCTCTTCCTCTCTCACATACTGTACATACACGTTTGGTCTTTTCCACTCTGTCCCGTACACACTCTCTCCATCTCACACACTCACCCACGGCGGGAGCATCATACTCGTCCCCCAGCAGTATCTCAGGGGCTGAGTAAGCCAAGGAGCCGCAGGAGGTGTTGAGGGTGGTTCCTGGCTGGAACCTGTTGCTGAACCCAAAGTCGGTGAGCTTGACGAGCCCTTGCTTCTCAAAGAACACCACGTTCTCTGGTTTCAGGTCCCTGTGCACTACATGCAGCCGATGGCAGTAGGAGATGGCGTGGACGATCTGGGCAAAGTAACACTTAGCCTCCTGGGGGGGGGGGGGGGGGGGAATGATTGATGATGAGAATTAGGGGAGTGATGGAACTCTCTCAGGCTCAAACTAGTATGTGCATACATAGTACATACAGTTGAGTACACTACGCCACACGTTTGGAGGAAGAAGATGATGCGTAGCTTGCGGAG
Organism: Protomyctophum bolini; assembly: GCF_963924005.1. Classification (NCBI taxonomy): domain Eukaryota; kingdom Metazoa; phylum Chordata; class Actinopteri; order Myctophiformes; family Myctophidae; genus Protomyctophum; species Protomyctophum bolini. The sequence continues at coordinate 23,351,406 of NC_137878.1, forward strand.
TTAGTTCAGTCAGATATACTGACTCGAGGGGTGAATACGCTGCATTACTATGTGGTGTGTATACACGTGTTTGCAAGACCCACATGTTGTACGCTGATTTGGCAATCAGCTGACCAATTGGGCGGGGTATTTAAGCTCACCTAAGACTACATTCTTCCTGCCTTCCTCCTGCATATGGTTCCTGGTTGTCGTTGCCACCACCAGTGGGCTCTGCCATTTCTGTTCCCCATGGGGGGGTTGTTATTGTATATCTATCTCCCTGCTCTTAATATTTAATGATGGCTGTATATAATTGTGCAGAGCAGGGAGAAAATGTAGCAGAGCCGAACGCCAAGATATAATATTATATGAATTCTCATTCTATAATAAATATTTGTTCAATCTATTGGTGAGTTATCTGACTGAAGTACTAAATAAATAAATACAAATATTCAATCCAAATTCAAATCCAAGTTATAAGATTGTTGTGCTAAATTAAGGCTCCTATTTTGGGTACCGGTATGTTATTTCCAGACTCTTTCAAACAAGCTGAGTTCTGCAATATTTTCTTTTTGGGGGTCCTCCTCGGCGAGGAAAGATTTGGGAACCTCTACACCAGTGGTTTTCAACCAGTGGTCCGGGAACCACCAGTGGTCCTTGAGGGGGTTCCAGGTGGTCCCCAGCTAAATGATGGAGAGTTGGTAACCAAATGGACCCGAGTGTAAAATGAAACCAAATGGACCGGGTCCATTTGGTTTCATTGTACGCTCTCAAGAGTTACAGCATTTACTACTGAAGTCTACACAATTAGAGGATGTTGAATAATTTTGACCAACTTTTATCTCTCCTTATCCAACGATAGAAAAATATTCCTTTAGTTTTGGGTCTGCGAGGCTAAATGTCATCAAATGCTGGTCCGTGGCTCAAATGCCTAATAAATAATGGGCCTTGATACGTAACGGGTTACAAACCACTGACTCTACGCTGCTCCCAGTGTTGCCACACTCACCTCTTCGGCGAGGCCTCCCTCGTGCTTCATGATGCAGTCGTACATGTCTCCTCCGTCGCCCAGCTCCAGGATGAGGTAGAGTTTGTTTGCCGTGTCGATGACCTCGTAGAGGCGCACCACGTTGGGGTGCTGGACCAGCTTCATGCAGCGAACCTCCTGGAACAGGTGGCTGCGCGCCACCGGGTCCAACTTGGTCTTATCAATGACCTTCACCGCCACCTGCAAGGTGCATATTGTCATATCAGCCATGCTATGATCCATACCTTTCTCCTCAACACACATTGTCAGACAAAAACAACATATTACATTTTCCATAAAGAGCAAAAATGATTCAAAACTTCTGTATCTCTGTGTTTCATTCCCTTCTAATGGGTAGATTCACCCATTCACATGTAATACTATTAGCTAACTAACAAATTATTAACTAACTAATTAACTAACTAACTATTAATTAACGCTGGGGCCTGGCCAGCCATTACGAATTACGGTTTCGGCAAGACATTCAATCACAAGTGGAATAATACATTTACTCTTGTTCTATCAAATACAACCCTTTCCCCCCAAATAATGTTTTATCCATTTCTCTCAATTTAGCCATTATGCCAAATTCACAGTTTTTCCCCTCACATGTAGTCCCTGACTGTCACTGCCAACCACTACAGATGGTCAGGTGGGAGGCTATCGACAACCATGTGTCTCTTCCAATCCACATTGAGGAATTTCACTGGGTGGACGTGATATGACGCATGTGGAGGAACACGCTATTCCTCTCAGTTCCACAACCCACTGAACAGCCTGGAGGAGTCGTTAATGCAGCAGCAGCGATCAGCCTCCCAGCTATTTTCAGCGAAAAGTGGAAGAGGGCAAAAGGAAGGGGCCTAGTATAGACTACTGGGGGACTCCGGTCAAAGAAGTATATAGTTAAGTGTATAGTTTATAGTTTACTGTAAGATCATGCGGTTACTTTTACCCATTCAAACTGGAAAAGCTGTGTCATTTTAGATTTTAGCTCGCCCTCCTAGGGTGACAGTCTGGAATCTTCCATGATACCATTTGATGGTGGTCTCTGTGAACTAACTTTCACTGAGTAAACTTCCACATTCAACTTAAAGAATTACTTTCAATCAACAATCTGTCAGTATAGATGATATAATGAGGAACGCTAGGAAACTAGTAAAAGTGAGTGCAATTTGTAAAATTTGTAAAAAAAAAAGTACTATGGGACTATAAGATTATAGCCTTCTTCATTGGGTTAAACTGTTGTAATTTAAGGTCAACATCGCGAAGGTGCTTTTTCTGGTCCAGCTTCATGTTTTGGGGTATTGAATGCTGCGTGTTTCCAGCCAGAGAGACCAAAAGGTCCGTTTTCGTGATTCCTTTGTTCTCGTTTTGTCTCGACCGTGGACCGTGTCTTTTGCTGCAAATAAAGAAGTCTACATTTAAACCCATTCCATCTGGACCTGCCTTGGTTTTCCTGTATGCTGTACGCCGTTATTATTCTTCAGAACGGGAAAAGATACGACACTTACATGTACATCTGCTATGTTTGAAGAAAAATAATATTAATGTGTGTGTGTGTGTGTGTGTGTGTGTGTGTGTGTGTGTGTGTGTGTGTGTGTGTGTGTGTGTGTGTGTGTGTGTCGGGCGTGTGTGTATCGTGTATCTGTGATGAACATCTGACTGGTTATGTGCTTTGAACTGCATCATTTTCACAATAACAGCAGGGTGTGGGGTATCAGATGACACATTGAAATGGGTTTTAATGAGCACATTTCAGTACATTTAATTTTCATTTTATGTCAGTCAGTAAACTGTTGTACTTGATCCCATTTTAACCACTTAAACCCTATATATACTTTGTTCACCCGGGTACCGCAGGAGTCTGTACTTCTTTCTTTCCTCCCTCTACATCAAATGTCTTTGTCTCTGTCCAAAAATAGCCGATCTAGCATGTACGTAGATCTGCTATTTTTGCAAGATGTCATGCCCAGAATAGGGACGCTAGGGTTCACATGGTTAAGGGTCAACCACAGAGTCCTTTGCATGGGCCACCTGTTGACATTGTTCCATGGTCATCTGTACCCTTTGACCCCCCCCCCCCCCCCCCCAACAGAGCAGTGGGGGCTGGGGCTTAAACAATTAGGCACATTTTAAACAGACGTTTAGAGCAGGTGTACCTTTTCCCCGGTGAAGACATGCCTGGCGAGTTTCACCACGGCAAAGTGTCCACGGCCCAGTGTCTTGTCCAAGTCATACAGTCCAGCGATTTTCCCATCGTGTCCGCGCTTGAACCCTGCCATGGCTGTGGACCGGAAGGAGCCTGGCGTCTGTCTCCTCGCGGCTGGTCAGTTTTCCATGCTTCCACAGGTGTCAGTGATTAGGACTTAAATGGCTGGGTGGACGGGGTATCAGACAATGCACCAAAGTGAGGCTTCCAGCCCAGGTGGATGTGGTCGGGCCTTCTAAGGATATGATGGTAACAGGACACACTGCATTTCTGTCTTCTGTGGGAGAAAAGGGGGAAACAGGGAGCGAGAATGACTTAGACATTCTAATTGAAAAAACAAAGAACAGGAAATTACTGAGAGTGAATCCTGAATAGATTGTAAACTAATTAATTCAGCAGCTTCCTTCAGTGTATTCTAAAGTCATTCTAAAAATACATTCTAAAGTCAGTTTCACTTTCACTTATGTCTAAAGTATTGCATGTATTGAAATACTTTTGGAAACTCACAAATTACAGATTATGCTGCTGTTATGGTACAATCAAGAAGATTTTCCATTCAAGTAAATCTTTGGGAATGCTTTAAAGAAACAATGAAAGAAGTCTACACAATTAGAGAATTTCAAATTATTATTTAATCAAAATTTGCCTCTTATCTCTCTTATGGTACCACACATCAATACAGCATGGAATTGTGGACAACATCTTATCCAACAACAACATATTCGTTAGTTTTGGGTCTGAGAGGCTAAATCTCATCAAATGGTGCTCAAATACAGTCTGAATGACACAGTGACACTTTCATGGTGACCATGTACTGTAAGTTACCTGTCCACAGTCTTCAGAAGAGCTTCTTTAACACATTATTCTTAAACAACATTTTTGACAAGTTGGCAAGCAATTCAAACAAGATAACGCAATTCAACAGTGTACATTCCCTCAGGGACTGAAATGTACAAAGCAAGAATGAATAACTATTAATACAAATCCATGCATAATGAACTGCTCTGGTAAGAACATCCATCATGTGCAGACTGGTTCAACGTAAACTACCTAGGTGTGCACTGCTGTACAACTCGGTATGTTATGTAACGCAGGGAGGTGTGGCATTGATCGTTTTCTAGGAATCCACAGCGCCAAGAGCTTGGAACAACAGACACAAGATGACACGCCGAGCACATTCCTGACAGGTGACCCTCTGGCTGGGTGTGTTCTATTCAATTGGATTCACACACACTCACACACACACACACACACACACACACACACACACACACACACACACACACACAGGAACCATAGATACGCTAGGCAGACAAACACAGTTGTCAAGGGAGGGACCAGCACGCCCATCAACGTAACTGCGTGGCAAACCAATGCAAAGATGTCCTGAAGAGTCGTACGAGCAGTTATATAAAATGTATGCAGAAATTATCAAAGCATGAAACCCACTGTAGGCTTGTGTGTGCGTGCCCGCGTGCGTGCGTTGCACTGCCAAAGGACTAAGACTGTGAGAAACGAATGACTCATATTTGCTTATAATAGGAGGATACCATTTCCATGTCTCTGTCTTTCATATTACCCCCCCCCCCCCTCACACACACACACACACACACACACACAGCTAACACCCTCCAAGTACTAACACCTTGCAGATTTCTGTTGTCAGTCGTCTGTGTGACAGGGTAATAACATTCAAATATCACTGAATAAATGACGAGATAAATCTCTGCCTGATGGCTAATCCAATCACCTTTAGATCTGAACGGATTACAAGTTACAACAGTGTGTGTGTGTGTGTGTGTGTGTGTGTGTGTGTGTGTGTGTGTGTGTGTGTCTGTGTGTGTCATGATGGGCACGACGTTAAACTGCTCCGTTGTAACTACCATCGTCAATATAGTAGGTGCAGTGGATGCATTCGCAACTTCTGTGGACTATGTAGCTTGCATACAAGAAGGCACTGCTCACCGGTGGAGTCTAACAGCCAACACTACCTGACCTAGCCCTCTCGTTTAGAGACAATAGACCCAGCGGCCTCCCAGCCATGCCATGAGAACAACTACAGAGAGCGCTTTAACACCAAGCAGCAGTGCAAGACTAAGAACTTTGTTTCCTCTGGTGATCCAGCCTAGGACATACCCACGGACTGGTTGTCGGAGGGTTTCGACAACTTGGGATGCCCAAAGACGAGGCCAAAAGGCTGGCAAAGTATATTGTGCTGTCTCTATATGGTGGAGCCCCACTTGTGCCCATGGAGTGCTGAGTAACATGTGTTGTATCATGAGGCCATATCCACCATGAGTTTGTGGATGTAACCTTACTGTGTCCCTGACTCCCTGTATGCTTTCTCTGTGTGTGGACATAAACAAATTGAATAAACTATCTCTCTGTGTGTGTGTGTGTGTGTGTGTGTGTGTGTGTGTGTGTGTGTGTGTGTGTGTGTGTGTGTGTGTGTGCTGAATTACGTGAATGTCTCTTCCTGGTCTATTTCATGATTGTTCAAGCTCAGTGTGATCCCAGTGCACAAACTAAAACTTCAAACTTTTGAAAATGTAAGTACAAAAGACAGCCAGCCAGCCTTGAGAGTCTTGTGAAGAGGTTACATTCCAAACATACTATGGATGCACTTCGGTCGGTTGTATAACTGTACATGGAGCCAGTGTTCTATTAGGTTTACAACTTGATAGAATAGATACAGTATGTACACACACACAATTTTCTGATCCTACCTCAAGCCCAACGCTGTCCCTAATATTATCAATCTTCAGTCAAATCTAATTAGGAACACCCAATTTTACATCCTGCTGAGCTGACCCCAGTCAACTGGGCTCATATTGTCATATCTCTCTCTCTCTCTCTCTCTCTCTCTCTCACACACACACACACACACACACACACACACAGTCAAGGCCTAATGTTATTATCATGGATAGGCCTATCAAAGCAGTGACTTCTCAGCACACAATCGATTTACTGGTCCACTCACTTACACTGTCTTAATTAATTTGCAACCAAAAATGTCCACGAGATATTTAGGGCACAAAAACACACTCCATACTGACTATAGCGTAAAACAACTGGGCTTTTATATAAGGCCCTTCAGCAAAATACATTTTGAATTGAATGGCGATTGGCGAACAGCCCACACTCACCCACTCACTGTCACACAGCCTGCCTTTTGTAGCCTACATCCAGAATCACAGCTGCCTGCATAGAACTATCTACGGCTACGCCAACAACACACTCAAAATAAAACATATAGGCAAGGCAGCATAATAAAATGCGCCTTATTGGAGGATGCGCATGATCATGCATGGAGGTTCGCCCAGGAGCTAAAAACCAAACATAGTATCATCATAGCATAGCCTCCTTACTTACCATAGTGAAGCGCTTTATGAATCAGCGGTGAGAGCCTCGTCAAACGTCCTCATGATCCTCATCCATCGCATAATGTTATTGAAGACCGTTTCACTGTCCAGAGGCGCGCAGGTCCACTATAGGCTACACTCTGACTCTGTCGTGGGTTGTATCTGATTGAAATATGCTACAGCTGATGCATATTTTGTAGTGAATAACAGCAAACTGACATGCTGGGTTGTTATCCCACGTACACACTGCGTCCGTGTGTAAATCTGTCAAACTGCCAACTCTCTCCCTCTTCACCATGTCTGCCTCAGACTGCCTGTATGGTTCCTTCACTGCGCATAGTTGCATAGCTCCAATTCATCCCTGACGTCACAACTACGTATACTACTGGCCTATAATAATTAATAAACAAACACCACACACATTGGCCTTATTATATAGAGGCCATATCCCATTTGTCTCTCACGTAGTTCGGTATTAAAAAGCACGGAGAGCGTTAAAAGTAATTATAGAACATAAAAATATTTCAGTTCTTTTCAAATTAAACGGACTCTCCTTCAGTCTGCATGCTAGGCCTATAAAATACCCAATTAATAAATGTAATTTACTTGACGGTTTTAATGAGGAATGTGGTGCGAGTGTTCAGCTAACCAAATGATATCATGAGTTGCCCATGTACATCTAAATCTGTGTACTTTGGTCCAATTAAAGATTACAACAACCATCAGCCAGACTTGGACAGTGCAGGTACTAATTGGTTAAAATCACATTGGAATGAAAGCTGGCCCCAGCTGCTGGCTGTTATGTAACGTTTGTGAGCACTGAGCACTTACACTTACTTACTTTTTGATGAATTGAACATGGTGGACCCTCGTCCACTCACAGTTAACAGTCTTTGTATTGAGTTTGTGCTTGAAATGTACTGTAATTCTGCAAACTGTTAATAAATATTTCAATCAATCAATACCTGCTATAACTGGAGTGGAAGCGAAGCTGCCTGGCCAGGATCAGAGCTGGCCAGGATAAACTCCCCCACCACCAGGCACTTGCACGGTTGCACATGGGTCTTTTTACAGTTAAAACCCATAGAGTTGGTTAAAACCTTAGAGTATATTAACCATAGTGTTACTTTCATACAGTAGTTAGGTTTAAGACGGCCTAGTACAATTATAGATTATACAATTACCTTCTGCTGCCACCTAGTGGATTAACATGATATGACTATGATTTATCACATCCTAATATCCTCACCAAGGGCAATAAAGGGTAAACCACTAAACTAAACCATACTCATAAAACTCTCCATATTAAAAACCTGGAGATATGTCTTTCAGCTGCAATCAAAGTCAGACACTTAACCAAGTTGTCAATAACAACGTAAATATCAAATCAGATAGGCCTATATATATTATTGTTATTATATTTACATCTTACATTTATTACACCATGACTACCACAAATGGGGACATGTAAAGGATATGCTTTTAAATAGAACTATGTGCTCATACAGTTTGTTTCATTAGTATGTTGACAACAAATACAAAAGCATGTGACGCATCCCCTTTAGTTTTCTTTTGCAACTTTTGGCAGTTCAGATATGTACCCCTAGTCAAAAAGTCCTATAGGATCTTCGAAATGTCCAATAGGATCCTACAGGATTTTGAAATCCTATAGGAATCCTATTGGATCTTTACACATATCCAACACAATCCTATAGGATTGTATCAGCACTTTATAAATTCCAATTGGATTTTCCAAAGTGCCAATAGGATCTTATTGGGTTATATCCAACTTTGGAAAGTCCAACAGGATTTTTCAAAGTTTCAATAGGATTCCATTGAAACTGCAGAAACTCCAGTAGGATTTTCTGAAGTTCCAATTGAACCTGGAGCCATGTCCAAAGTTCCAACAGCACCCTATAGGATTATATTGTAACTTCAGAAACTCCAGTAGGATTGTCTGAAGTTCCATTTGAACCTGTTCTGTTTCAACAGAACCCTATAGGATTATTTTCCAACAGCCAAAGCCTTTAAACAAAATCATTCAAGTCAAGCCTATTGGAAATATAAGTGTGTTTGCTTATAAAAAAATCATCCCCATTAAAACAAATGTAGCATTCTTTCAAATGTAGAACAAATACAACGGTGCTCTGTGGCCTACGGTCGCAACTATACCAGTAAGACGCCTGAGGGCGAGGTTGTGTGCACTGGCCATATATGGAGCGTGTCTTGAGTGTACATGTTTGATGAGGTCAGATCAACATATGGAATGTTAGAACAGGTCAGCTCCAAATATGGAGATCTGGAGGGTGGCAGCGGGGGCAGTGTCTTGAGTGTACAGGGTTTGAGGGCCGTGCAGTGTTGTCAGCCAAGCTGTCACGCCGCAGCACGTCTACATAGGTGGTACGCTTCTTTCCCCTCCTGGCTTTGCCCTGGGTTGGCTCCCATAGGGTCAATTTACTTGCCTCAAGTTCTGGGTGCCTGACGCAGTGCCCTGCCAGCCTCATCCTTCTCTCCCTGACTTTGTCCGTGACGCGTGGTAGGTCCCCATAGAGGTCCACATTTCTGATGCGGTCCGTCCATGTGACACCTAGTGCCATTCGTAGCATTCTTGTGTAGACTCCATCCAGGGCTTTTTCCTGTTGTAGCTCACAATGTGTTGTAATGTGAGTGACACATTGTGAGCTTGTAGATCTGCTATTTTCAGTGAGTGTCAGAATAGGGGCACTTTTCCCCTACTTTCTAGTAATCGTTTTCTAGTAAGAGATGCATTCTAGTGTTTCTATTCATCTTTAACAACTTGAAAAACTTTGTTTCACAGGATGCCATGCTTGATTGCACAATAAATTAAAAAAAGAAAGGACGCTACTTGTGTCTAACAATGAAATGGCACGAATAACAGAAAAATGGACTGGAAGGAAGCGACCTCGTCAGACAGAGACAGCTGAGGTCAATCCAAGCACCATGGTAAAAAATCTGTTTTAGCTGAAAACTAGTCTGTGCCGAATGAACGTTGGGACCTTTATGCTGATACATTTAAAGGTCCAATGTGTATATTTTTCAACAATTTTATGCAATTTACTTGAATCTGTAGAACTTGTTTGATTTATAGATTGATACAGGAGAAGATGACTCTCAAAGAACATTTGAGAGTCATGAGAGAGGAAACGGAGAAGGTCCGTCCAGACCTAGAGCTCCTCAAGAAAGGTTGACACGAATCAAATTGTACCGCAGAAACGTTGTGTCCAACCACAGCACAGAAGAGACGCTCTGAGTTCCCATGTCTCAGACTGACTATCCAAAATAGTAAGTACAATAATGTGTCAATTGTCTCCTTATTTAATTGCATGAGTTATGACTATATTTTATACATGTTTCTTCTACTTTGCCTTCTAAAGCTCGCTTGGGATCTGAGAGATATCACCAACATTGATTTGGACCAACAAATCCTCAATAAGTTCGCTGCGATGGCAGAAAAAAGGTAATTGCCAGAATCTAATTTGAACTAGATTTTAAAGTAACAAAAACTGACTGATGGCAGTAGCACCCTGAATCACTCACTCACTACTTGACTGATATTTGTTCTCGTGATTTTAAAGGATTATGAAAATAACATAATATATTATTGTATTTTTTTTTTATTAAGGCCTCCAATCGGAAGCAGCAATTCTGCTCTTGCCTGCACTATTCAAGGAGAAACCAGAGTGAGGTGAGCCATGAACCGTTCACTAGTGTGAGAAGCACTATGTAATTGAACCGCATTTTATTATTGCATTAGTTTTTATATTATATGGTTGTTTCTGTTTTTGACACAGTGGCTCTGCAGGAGACTAGCCAGAGGGTGTGCGTTTGTCTGATCGTTAATGGTATTCCCTCTCCCCAGGGCCTAGCTCAGACCAGCACTGAAATGTCGACACCAAAGATGATGCTGAAAGGCTGCAGGGAGGGTCACCCCATGAAATATGACCACATTATGCTGTCGATGGATGACCAGGTAATCACAGAGGAGAGTGTGGACATCTCAATGGCACTGGGACTCAGAATCCAGTACCCTAAAGGACTGAAAAAGACACTGACCTTTTTGGTGTGTTGTTCTGAAATTGAAGGATGCAGGCAAACTTCCTGTCACAGTAAAAAGAGTGTACAACTCCATCTACGAGTAGCATGTATGTAGGAGTCCCCATTACACCGGCTGGTGCATAGGGCAGCAACAAAGTTCCTCCACTTGCATCTGTCTTTGGCCATCTTCTCTATGGTCCCCCAGCTCTGATGTTGTAGCTGGAGCTCCTTCTCGGTCGTCCTACGCCATGTCGTTTTGGGCCTGCCTTTCTTTCCCTTTCCTTCTGGGGTCCAGTGTAATGCGACTCTTGGGATTGCGTTGATGTCCATTCTGAGCACATGGCCAATCCAGGTCCACCTGCGTTTGTTGATTATGCTGTGCATGTTGTCTTGTTGGGTGATGTTGAGGTTATTGTTTGAGATGGTCTTGGGCCAGAATATGTGCAGGATTTTTCGCAGGCATGATGTGTGGAAGGTGGATAGTTTATGGATGTCATTTTCTGTTGTTTTCCAGCATTCTGCGCCGTACAGTAGTGTTGAGAGTATTGGCAGTAATCATTGATAGAGCATTTGTTCAGTAACTTGGCTCTCTTCAGCTCCATCATCTCTACCAATTTAACGTTTATCCTGCATCTTCTCCTTATTGGATCAAATTGGAATACTGATCTAAAAATACATTTGTTTATTAAAAAGCTGGTGATCAGTTACTAAATTATAGCAATGATTACTATCAGTATTATAGAGCCATTTAACAAGAATTATAATCAGGAAATATCTTTTACCCTACCTTTAACTAATTAGGTAAAATTATTTTTGGAGAAAGAAAAAAAGGGACAAGATTACAAGTCAAGACTTTTATTTTGTTTCTCAGGATTAGATCACTTTTTTGCAGCGGCCTCCTTCTGCAGTTTCTTTACTTCAGTCCTGATGATCTTGTTCCTCTGCAGAGTGAACACAGAAAGACATGCTTTAGATAAAATGAAATAAGAAACTGGAAGTTTTGCTTTTTGGCATCACAATGCTGGATTTCAAAATAAACCAGGATGTGTTCTGTACACTTGGGTTTATATTTAAGTGCAAAGTTGAAATCTCTTGTGAGGGTGTAAATTGCAGTAAGCAGCTACTAGAAAATGCGTTGCCTTGGCGTTTCTCTTAAACTTACCATCCTCTTGGCCTTCATTACTTTGAAGCGGTCGAAGTCGCTCATTTTGGCCCTCTGCAAAGACAATTTAAAGTTACAGGTCAGAAGCCGAAACGGAGGAAAAAAAACTAACAACATTTCAGCTACAAGTAAACAATATAAAATAGTCTAATCGGGGGACAGTGGAGGAGTTCATCAATCACATATCGTTGCTCCGTTCGTTTTATGGAGCTTTGTTTGGTCTTCCCCTGAGCTGCTGATATAATTATGATTGTACTGCTTGTCCTTGTCTGTCCAATTTGGCAGTCATGTAAAAATCACTTAAAAGTCCCACAATTCATCCCTTACAATTTGAAATGCTTTGGGTTATGTGCATGATTGTCTGATTATGAACGCTCAAATCCAATTGGCCTTCAGGAGTGAACAAAGCTGTATTCATTTGTACGTTTGTGAAACATGTCAACCTTCATTATACAACTGTAGTGTGCATCCATTACCATGTCAATGAACGAAAAGAATAAAATAAAGCATGATGTGTAATGTGAGCATTACAGCAAGTTGTGGGGTCTTCTCTTGGCATTACCTTCTGTCTGGCCTCAATTTTCTTTGCCCAGCTGCTTTCAGCCCACTTCTCATTGACTTGTGCCTTCTCCCATGCTTTTCTCACAAATTTCTGACGGGCACTGTGGAAACAAGATATAAGCCACTGGTAAAAACAGCAGGAATAAATAATGCAAAAAACTACCCGTTGTAAAATTTCCTGAAATCAGAAGATTTTTTACAATCAAACTAGTGGTTATTCCAGTAGTTGCGTTCCAATAATTTTCATAAGATTGACGTTTGATTCCAATGCTTAGCCCATTAGGTAGCACAGTAATCTCTTCTAGCTATTGCTGCGCAGACAGACAAATGCTATTTTCTATCGTGCAATTGCATTCAGCCAATGACAAATGATTTTTGTCCAGCTCACTTCCATTTTAAGCAAGCGAAGGGATGCAGCTTCTGGTGGCGAAGCTGCGTCCCTTCACTTGCGTAACTTAATTTTGGTGACCTTTAACAGATTTTAACTCTGCAGAAGTTGGCCATTAGCAAGCATTTGCGCATGTGTAACCCCCCTATTTTCTGTAACGACTCTGCATAACAACTGCTGCTTCGGCTAGAATAAATTGCCATGGCTATCAATGCAATGTTATGTTCAGATTACTCATGGGTCATCAGTGCTGTAACTCACCTGTGTGGTACTTTGATCACGTAGTCAGTGAGCTGCATGCGCTTAAAGGCCATGGCTTGCCTTCTCACACCTGTGCAGGGGCCATCAACCAGAGCCTAAAAAGGAAATTAAGTTTATATAAATGTTTGCAGTACAAAGCGTTAATTTATCCATTTGTGGCTAAGAGTGTAGACATGTAACTGTTAGATGTCATTTAGGGGGTGGGGGGTCAGTGGCAAAACATTTTTGGGGAACTTGCCATGGAAAGGTTTGAACACCACTCAAGATTTTCAGTGGACAAAAGGTCCATAATCTCACCCTGTTTTGGTCGATGACATCAACGATGGCCACCAGCTTGCCAGAATGTGAACCGAAGGAGATGTAGGCGACGCGGCCAACCTCGACGAAGCGCTTGAACACCTGGGGGACAACATACAGTGTTGAGTTTAGCAAAAACAACAGTTTCTAGAGTTTGTCATCTTTTTTGGATCTTGGCAAGACAGGCCCTTGTAACCATGTGTTAAATAAATGCAATGGTTTTTCCGATATGAATTAACGGATAAAGCAAAAGCATTAATTTAATTTTAAACTATTTATATCAATGGTTCAGTGGGTGTGGGGTCCCCAGCAAATAATCATAAATGTTGCTGTTGGAGCGATATATATATCTCAAATCGAGAAGAGGTCCCTGGCACAAACCAGTCGTTTAATTTTAAACTATTTATATATCAATGGTTCCCAGTGGGCGTCCCCAGCAAATAAATGTTGATGTTGGGGGGGGGGTATATTCTCAAATCGACAAGAGGTCCCTGGCACAAAGCATTTTCAGATGGGGGTCCTCATCCAAATATATACGAATTTGGGGGTCCTTGACACAGACGTTTGGGAACGACTGGCAAACAGACAAAGACATAATCACGTAGGCAAAGATGCAATTTGAAATAAAAACATCGAAAGAATCTAGCATCTAAATGCAACGGCATTAGAGCTACTATGGACCAGAGCTATGACGTTTACGGTGTGTATACAAAAAAAAACTAGCATACCGTATGCTAGCCTATGCTATCGAATTACGTTAGCATTTGGACGAATTGTGGGGACGGACCTGCAGCTCCTAGTCAAAACAAAAACTTATCCACCATGTTAACATTTGTAATATATAAGACACAGACGTTAGTTAGACTGTCAAGACTCAAGAGTGGTGTCTTATCTATCGGCCATGGAGGACCACGTTGTAGAGCGAGCGACATCCAACATTTTTCCGCGATGGTTTTAGTTTATTGCGTATATATATACACCTTCAAGAACCTCACAAATGTTTGTAGCAATGTATAAGTAACAAATGTGTGTGTGGTTGTCGTATACGGATGCCAATAGCGGCTAATAATTTAAATAACATCGTTTTTGTAAATGCTAACGCTCCATGATGAGCTCACCATGATGGCTGTCCGCGAGCAGAAAGGACGTGACGACTTCCGCCCAACGCTATTACTCTTTCCGATCAGCAAATGCGCAGGCGCAGTTGGTTGTCATTAATTTACATTATTTGTAACTTTCTATTCCCATCACATTTGTTTTGTACACATAATAATGTATTAATGTTTGTATGTGTTGATGACATTTATTATTGTGCTACTTTTTTGTGTGATGTCGATGAATTGAATACGACTACAATGAAAACAATCCCCAGGACTGTTTTGTTATCATTTATCTATTTGTCTCGTTTACAAATAAAGTATTCAACCAATCAAAAATGAATATACTTGGTGGAATTATTAATTTAACAGAATTATTTTTAATTAATTCAATACGCGGTTGACGTTCAAATTGCAGTATTGCACTGATTCAGTGCAATCAATTTGAATCTTATGTTCCCTTCAGTGCCACTGAAGGCCTGCTGTTAAGTGGCATAATTAGACATGCGAATGGTTTATATATAGGCCTAAGATTCATTGAACAGAAATAGTAATCGAAGTTGTCATTTCAAAGCTACCACCACTACTAGTATGTGCGATAGAATGTTGTAAACTACTGCCATCCTGTGTTCAAAAAGTGGAAATGAATCTAGGTTTACTTTTGTGCCATAGGCTACATTCCTCCATTTATATAGTAGGCTACTGTCTGTGTATGAATGAACACACTGTGCTGTGGCTGAATATTAGTATATTACTCATACAATTTAGGGACAATCCGTTTAATGTGCCCAAACATTATTATGCTGATGAAATAGTTCCTAAACGTAATAGGCCTAGCTGAACATTGAAACATGAAACATGAAAATTGATTGATTGATTGTTTTAAATGATTTGTACTTTATTAATTTTCTTTTATATATATATTATAAAACATTGACAAAGACATAGAAAAAACCCAACCAAAGCAATACATAACAAAACAAACACATAACAAAACAATATTACAGATGCACAGAAATATCCTGCAGTCCACCCCAGCCCCAATTCCAGACAATTCCAGTATTTTTCCAACGTTGCAGCCCGTTCAGAGCTCATTCATAGCCAGAAACTAATCAGAGTCCTGATACATGCATAATGGTAAAAGCCCCACTTTAAGTCATAGTCGTCCATTCTATTGAGCAGCCTGTATGACAGTCGCTCGTAAGCGGCCAATAGTCCCATCGAGGCATCCCAGAGGGACGGTGCAGGTGCAGATGGAGCCTTCCAGTCCTTGACCAACAGCCTCCTCCTACCTGACATGATGGCCGTTTGTATCCATTCAGCTAAAGGAGGAGCACTATGAGCTTGTGGATCTGCTATTTTTCAATAGCTAAAGTATTACATAATGCTTAGTTAAAACACCAAAAGGGTTCCCGTCCAGAATGGTTTAAGCACATTTAATATGACCATGTCACCCAAAGTGCTGCAGGTTCAAATACAATTGAAATAGAAACAAAAACAAAACATTAGCATCTGTAAAGGAATATCATGGACTGCCAGGACTGCAGCTGTCGCTAAGGACGAATATAGTCTTTAATACAGATTGACAAATATCCATTGACTGGGCAGCTCTGATGTGTATTGTGTAGGGGGCTAGGCATGAGATATTTCACAGCCTGGGGGGCTGAGGCTCTGGAACAGCTTGCCCCCCGTTGGATGCAGTCGCTGCGATGGATCGGTAGATGCAGTAAAGTGGTCTACAGATAAGTTATCTATATATATAGTACAGTGGTCTACATATGCCTTAGTTGTCTACAGATGCACAAGAGTGGTGTGTGGTCTACGTATATATATAGTGTACGGTTGTCCACAGATTCACTAAAGTTATCAATATAGTACAGTGGTCTACAGATGCACACTCCTCTGAAACAGGTTGATGACTACAGGTCATAAAGGACCTAAAGGACTTTCAAAGTAGGAAGGGTATGGCCTGGTCAGCTTGTCTATGTAGCTTGTCTGCTACATTTAAGTGTGCAAACTTAAAGAAGAGGACGTTTGCCACTACATTCAAAGTATATGGCTAGGGCAAAAGCTTGACGCACAAAAGGAGTTCTTCACAGTATTGTACAAAAAAAGGTTCTTTACTTTGATCAAAAAACAATACAAAACCTTATTTCCTTTCTGTGTGTGTATGTGGTCAAAAACTGTGTTGCTCCAAAGCTGCTTCACTTCACACTGCCAGCAAACCCCCCAGACAATATGAGTTGCTAATCAACATGGCAATGAGCATCCCAGTGGCTAAGGCTCATTAATACAATTAGCTCAGAACTCACAGAGCTGCATTCTACAGGTCATGTTAACCTCCTAATATCACACAGGTGCATTGTATAGGACTCGTTAACCCCCACTATGGCTCTTACATTTTGGTTCTTTTTAAATTGAGATTAAAAGCGTACTGTCTCTTTGAATCCCATTTCCCTGGGGTTGGGAAGGACAGGGGTCATCTTTTGTCTGATGTGTGATGCTTCTTCCTTATCTCCCTTTACACTAACCCCCCACACCACACCCATCGACCTGTTCTTCAACCTGACTTAACCCCCACCAACCCCATCAATCCATCAGTGCTCATGGACTTGGGACGCTCCAAGGGGAATCCCAGGGCTCTGCTCCACACCAACTGGGCGAGCACACCCAGGGCTCGGGAGACGCCAAACAGCACAGTGTAGTAATTCATCTCAGTCATTCCATAGTACTGCAGCAGTACTCCACTGTGGGCATCCACGTTGGGCCAAGGGTTCTTTTCCTTGCCTTGCTCCAGCAGGACATTGGGAACAATCTTATAGAGCTGAGCCACCATCTTGAACAGGGGGTCGTTGGGCAGGTGCTTCAGGGCAAACTCCCGCTGACAGGTGTAACGTGGGTCAGTCTTCCTTAAGACAGCATGGCCGTAGCCTGGCACAACCCTGCCAGACTTGAGTGTGTTCCAGATGTAATCCCTCATCTTCTCATCAGACACCTCTCCACCGAGCTCTTTCTGCAGAGCTGTCAGCCACACCAGCACCTCCTGATTGGCAAGACCATGCAGCGGACCGGCCAGGCCATTCATAGCTGCACTGAAGGACAGGTAGGGGTCAGACAGGGCACTGCCTACCAGGTGGCTTGTGTGGGCACTGACATTGCCTCCCTCATGGTCACTGTGGATGGTGAGGTAGAGTCTCATGAGCTCAGTGAACTGGGCGTCTGGGTAACCCAGCATGTTGGTGAAATTGTGGGACCAGTCTAGGTTGGAGTCGATTGCTCCAATGCTGCTTCCCTCTCGGTACAGGTTGCGGTAGATCTTGGCGGCGACGCAGGGCAACTTGGCGATCAAATCCATGGAATCTTCATAGACAAACTCCCAGTACTTCGCCTTGTTGACACCCTCGGAATAGGCCCGGGCAAAGCTGCTCTCGCTGTTCAGAGCTGATAGCGGCACTGAACTGAGACATGGGGTGCAGGTTTGTGGGGAAGTTATCCAGCATGGTGACAACGTGAGAAGGGAGAGCTGCTCTCTTGGCCCATTCTTTTGACACCCAGTTCACCTGCCAAGCAGCCAGAATAGGCCCTCGGGCAGTGGCTCCTGACCTCCTGGACCTTTGGGCAACAGTTCTTGGCATTCTGGAATGCTGTAGCCCCGGAAACGGATTCCCTCATCAGAATCCAGCACTGAAGTCTCATACACCAGACCCTTCATTCCCCTCATCCCACCATAGACCATGTCAACCGTAATCTGTCCGATGTTGGTTTTGCCATACTGCTGTTTGAAGTTCTTGATCCTGGTCTGTTCTTTGGGGATAAGGTCTGACAGAACATCCTTCAGATTAGTACTCGTTGATGCGCTGGCATGTCTGGCAGCCACAAGGACACCAGTGGCATTCTTTGAATTAAGGAGTTTCGGCGCTAGCCGACTGAGAGACAGAAAGGACATGGTGCGTGCGTCGGTGTCGGTTCCTGTGGTTGATGAATTAAGTCAGAAAGCCAGTGCCAGTGCGCCGCGGAGCTGCTTGAAGGTGCCCCTCCAGAAATGTGTGGCTTCATCATTTTATAGTAAACATGCCACACAGTCTTCAGTGACATCAAGTGACATCAAGTGTAAGTGTCAAGGAAAATTGCACCTAATATGGCCTCAAAGATGTCCGCCAGGGATTTGGGGACCACGATGTCCTCCTCCTGTGAGAAAGCCGAAGGAACGGTTATCGAGTTTTTTTGGATTGATTGAGTAGTTTATTGAACATGTAAAAAAACAGTGTGTGTCAGGATATGTGGGGCCGTCGGGTTCAGTGTCTCTCTCTCTCTTTGAAAACAAGACCTCTTGCATACAAAATGAAAGACACCGTTAAAAAGTTAAAAAACAAACAAAAAAACAACAACATTGCTTTAACAGATTGAAGATTGAACCTGCCTTTGTCAGGTACAGTATACTGAAACAGCGCATCAAAGTGTTGGCATATACAGTAGGGCAACGTCAAGTGCTCACGTCAGTTTGTGAGTGGAGAAACCTGGGGTATACCACTGCGTTCGCAACTACAGGTTATCACACCCCAAATCTTAATATGCTTTCCACTGTGTGGATGTGTAAAGGTTTTAAAGATTAGAGTCCCTACATTTAAGAAAAACAGACTAAAGAACTCATTTGTACATCAGTCTGTCTTGCTTCTAAACCAAAATCGCTAAACCAGTGGATATGTTCTCGTTCCTGATTGTTTCTGTCCTGTAATGTCTACCATTTTGTAATTGCGAACGCAGTGATTGCGAACGCAATGAGCACTTACTATGAGACCTAGCAGATCATGTCTGTGTGTCCGTGTGTGTGTCCCCCCTTTGTGCCCATATATGGAGCTGAGTGATTTGTTTGTCATTGATGCAACACACTCCATATTTGGACGTATAGCTGCTTTCATGGGGACTCCTTATATGGTTATGGCTGAGTCATGGTGAATTGTTATTGCAATTTACGATCTGCGTTCGCTTCCCGCATTTGCGCGTCTTACTCGTGTACATCTATGTCTTGTCTGTTTCTTGAACGGTGACGTCATGGACGCAAAGCAAATTTCAGTGTAAGCTGACAATAAAGTTGTATCGTATCGTATGATGTGACCTGTGTTTTTATTTTTTATTTTATTGTGTCCTGTTTGTCCTTGTTTCGTTGGGGGGGTGTACGTTGTTTTTGATGTTCTTGTCAGATGTACTGCTTGGCTGTCCCCAATAAAAAAACGATATAAAAAATAAAAATAGAGGCAGAGATTGTAAAAAAAAAAGAGCATATCTACTTTGGGGGGCCTGGTTGAGATTGAGAACCACTGACCTCTGTGACCTACCTGTGACATCATCTATGACAGTCATCTATGACATATTTATGAAGCACGCACATTACAGTACTAGAAGCCTTCAAAATGGTGAAGTTTGCGCTGCAGTTCAGAGCCACCCTGGAGAGCATCACAAATGTGCGACCGTTGGGAGATGACTTCCGCTGGTTTCTCAAACTGAAATGCGGAAACTGTGGGGAAGTTCCAAATAAATGGCAATATTTAACCCTTGCGGAAAGCACACCACTAAAAGGAGGCAGAGGCAGTGCCAGCATGGTGCAGAAGTGTAAACTTTGTGCCAGGGAGAATTCTATCGATATCCTGGGAGATACTATCACACCTTACAATGCAGATGACAACGAGAGATTCAAGACAATAGTGCAGTTTGAGTGTCGAGGTCTGGAGCCAGTTGACTTCCAGCCTCAGGCTGGCTTTGCTGCACAAGGAACAGATTCTGGGACATTGTTTCCTGAGATCACCTTGCTAGAGAAAGACTGGAACGATTATGATGAGAAGGTCAGCGAGCCTGTGGGGATATATGAAGTTACACACAAGTTCATCAAGTGCTGACGGCCTCCTACAATGCAGTTACTGGACAAGGACCTTCAGTCAGTGACCAAACATCCATGGACTTTCTCACTGGCAGTGTGGTTCAACTCTAAGCGTCGGCCAACAGGATTGGATATCAATAATCATGCCATATAATATATAATTTTCTATCATAGACATGTTATACAATTGGGGTGGTTGTATTTTGTGTCCCTGCTCTGCTATTGAGAGATTTAGATTGTGTCAAAGGTCATATGTCTCACCTGGACACAGGATCTGTCACACATTTTGACCTAATAGTCAAGATTACATCTTCAAGCAGGCTGGTTCTATTAGCTCAAATGGTAAAAATTTCAGGAAACCCGGGTTCAAATCCAGGGTCGAAGAGGACAGTTACATAATTAATGCTGCTTTTATACAACTGCTAAGACACGACTTCATGTGCTTCATGACCCTCTTAGAAAATATATAATCTACAAATGTAATTGTGTAGATTCATAGAGGGATAATAGTAAAAATAAGTTATTATTTACAACATGCATGTCCTATTATGGAAAGAGAGTGAAAAAGAGAAGTGGCTGAGAGTGAGAAGCGAGAGCGAGAGAGAGAAGCAAGAGAGAGAAGTGAGAAAGAAGCGAGAGCGAGAAGTGAGAACGAGAAGCGAGAAGTGAGAGAGAGAAGTGAGGCTCTCGCTTGCCGTGTGTGTCTGTCGTGGCTCTCGCGGCCTTGCTTCTCCCCCCCCCCCCCACGCAATTGGTAAAAGGTAAAATCCACGCGCCGCTTATGTTAATTGAATTAAAAGAATATTTGCACGTAACAACTATTAGTAAAATCATATTTATAGATATCACAAAATAAAACAATAAGATATATATAACACATACATATTAACAGTAAGACACCTGAGGGTGAGAAGGGTGAGGTCGTGTGCACGCATCCGCCTGGGTGAGCGCTGGAGCTTTGGAATGGGGGGTCAGATCAACATATGGAATGAATTCTCTACTGGCCATATATGGAATCTCAGTGCTCACTAGTCTGAAAACGTCACCCTGTGGCTTAATGGCCACACTGCACATTAAATAAATGTAGGGTGTGGCTAAGAATCTGGGGGTTGGACTAGGTACCTCTAAAACCTAGATTCTGATTTGACGTCCAGGCAAAAACAAAGGGAACTGTAGATGGTGTTGAAAGAAGATGTCTGATGTTCCAGGCCTTGGGCATGACTACGCTTTAACGCTTGCTAGTGGAGTGGATACCGATGTTGACAGCTAGACAATCAACACGTGTCGATGACATCATCATACTGTATGTAAATTATGCTCATTGACTTCCATTGTTAAAGTGAACTACAGTATGTATTTCAAAAGTATAGCAGGGTTTTACGTTAGTAAACATTTGGTGATGTTCAATGCAGTGGTTTGTAAGAAACACAGACAGACAGACGTAGACGGCTAGACTTTCTCAGAACCAAAAAGAACTGGATGTATAATAAACAATTAACAATTTAGGCATTTAGCAGAATTTAAATGGTCACTTAAAGAAGTTAAAGTACAGTGCAAATAAAACAAGTGAGTGCTTCAAAGAAACTAAGACTTAATTAAGGTAAACATCAAACCTAGCATCTGTCTAAACAGATGCTATGTAAGTGACAGCATTTGTGGTCAGGCAAAAAACATACAGTTTACTGTATGTTTTGTCTAACCCTAACCCTAACAGGTAATGAACATAGATCTGCATAGTATGGCATATATCAATCAAGGTGACAACAAAGGCATTGAATTGAACAATCTCTTGGGGGTTCTCCCCCACTTCTGGATCAACCTTTTATGCACAAAACACAGATTAAGTTGAGTAAAACGAAACAACTGCAATTTTGACAAACAAAAATCCCATTATGTAACAAAAAATATTTAAGCTTTGCTACCTTCCAGACATTATCTTTTGGAAGTAGTGTCAAATAGACCCAAGGACCATTGTATCCCATGACTCATTCAATATTGGCAATAAAAATGAACACAAATATTTTCCCATAAATATTTTCACAAAGGCATGACTTTGTTGGACCAGGGTCTTCCCACCCACTGTGACACCTGGTCTAGGCCTGGGAGACAAATGTGTGACAACTCTTAAAGTAGACACTTGGTTTCCACAGCCTATACGATACATTTGGTAACAAGAGTAGTTTCCCCTGTTCCTCCAACCAGGACAAGTAAAGGCCAGAATGTGGACTGACCACAAACATTGAATTGGAGTCGTCCGGCGTCAGAAGTGGATCCGGGGTCATGTGACTTCCTCCGAGTCTTCTGGGATTTGGGAGGCTACATCGGCCTTGAACTGTTCGGGCAGATATAGCTTAAACTCTGCCGGAAGCTCGTCCTCTGAGTACATTCGGTCCGTGAAATACACCCTCCACAGGCGACAGTTGGCATGGATCTGCACGCGTAGCGTCTCCGCGTAGTTGGTTGAATACGCCCTCTCTGTGAAATCCTGCAGGTTGACCACGATCTGGTTCCAGTCGTCCTCCAGTCTCATGGGAAAGGTGCAGGTGAACGGCTTCAGCTGCACCTTGCAGTGGTAGCTGCTCGCCCGAAACCGACGGGGGACATTTTTATCGTCCAGCACCTGGACTTCGAAGGTGAAATCCTCGTTGAGGTTCTTGATAATCATGACGAGAAAGGGAAGTGTGATGCTCAGAGTCTTCCGGGGGTCTGAGGGACACGCGATGTATGTGGTAATGACGTTAGTGCCCTCAGCGGTTAGTTCCATGACCGGTGACTGGATGTCTTTGTCTTGGATTCTCTGGATGTGACCAATCCCTTTCTTTTTACCCCATAGGGAAAGAGGTCTCTGGTCAGCGCTGTACAGGATGGAAAAGTATTTGCTTTGTTCTGTGTTCTTGAACATTTTCTCTGTGCTTAGTGTGGTCGTTGGCTTAAACTCAACTGCCACCGAAGTCGTGTTTGCTTGCGAATATAGTTTGTGTTCATTGCTGTCATTATATAGTGCCTTAGGTATGACGTAATAGAGATGTACACTAGTACAAACGGTTGTCCAAATTTGGACTTCTGGGCACGGTGGGCAGTGTATGATGTTTGTTAGATACTGCACAGGCATCAAAACTAAGAGCCTTGCGATTGTGATGTACCTGAGCCCTTTTCAACACCATTTGAGGTCCTTGGAGATGTGTGTAACAAGGAACTTTGCAGTCACTGATATGACCCTCACCATTGCGACACCCTTGATGGAAATGGGGGCATGCCGTGCTCTCTTCTCTGCTTCCTGTAGTCGACAGTCAGTTCCTTGGTCTTCTTAACGTAGAGGGAAAGGTTGTTCTCATGACACCACTGTGGTCAGAACTGACCTCATCCCTGTAGTGGAGACCGTCTGTTCGTTGACAATCAGGCCCATCGACGGCATAGCCACAGAGTTGTGAGTGTAGAAAACAATTATGGGAGAGGGAGAGGCTATAAATACCAGCAAACACTCCCACCAGCTGGTCCATCCATGCACATCCTTATTGAACAGATCATGAATGGTTTCAACTAGCACCGGTGCTGCCTCTCCCCTGGTCCCCACTCCCACCTTTCTCTCTCTCTCTCTCTCTCTCTCTCTCTCTCTCTCTAGAATGATGACCCAGTGTTCCCAATCTCCTGCCTTTAAGTCAATAAGCACATGAAGAGGAGCCACAACAACCTCTACTGCCAAATGATGACAGATCCCTTGTACCTGAGCAACCTGTCAGCAAATAACCATCTCTGTAACCAGCCAGAAAAATAATTTAGATGAACCAAACTCGGCCAGGAGAAGTAAAGACAGCCGACTTACACAGGAAAGAGAACTATAAACAATACAATTACAGAACAAAACACTCAGACATTGTACATCTTTCATCTTATTAAAAAATTCCAAAATTCCTTCATCATAGCCTTCATGCTCTGATGAAGGCTGCATAGCCGAAACGCGTAAGCATTCCTTTTTGGTGTGTGCCAATAAAGAAATGGAAATGTGAGTACTTTGTCCACCGCTTGTTTAATTTTTGGATGTGCTACCTTTTTGGAAATCTTTAAATTGAACTATTAACTATCTATTCAGATCACAGATCAGAATGCATTTAATTCTACATGTTCAGCTTGAGTTACTACTCGTGTTGCAATTAATTATGGGTCAGAGGAGAAACCAAATAAAATGTATGTATTTGATGTAAAATGTAAGTAGTGGTAGTGGTAGCCATCTATATACCCAACAGCAGGTTTACACATGAGTCGACAGCAGGGCCGGTTCTAGGCATAGGCGAACTAGGCGGTCGCCTAGGGCCTCAACCACTGAGGGGGCCTCGTCACAGGGAGTAGATTTTTATAAACATTTTGGGATTTGTTTATAAACATTTGGGATTTGTTTACAAACATTTGGGATTTGTTTATAAACATTTGGGATTTGTAAGTCTCATGGGGGGGGTAGGACCACTTCCAGTTGACCTGTAGTAAGTCTCATGGTCGGGGGGGTAGGACCAAGTCTCATGGGATTTGTGATTTGTTTATAAACATTTTGGTATTTGTTTATAAACATTTGTGATTTGTTTATAAACATTTGTGATTTGTTTATAAACATTTGTGATTTGTTTATAAACATTTTGGGATTTGTTTATAAACATTTGGGATTTGTTTACAAACATTTGGGATTTGTTTATAAACATTTGGGATTTGTAAGTCTCATGGGGGGGGGGGGGGGGTAGGACCACTTCCAGCTGACCTGTAGTAAGTCTCATGGTCGGGGGGGTAGGACCAAGTCTCATGGGATTTGGGATTTGTTTATAAACATTTTGGTATTTGTTTATAAACATTTGTGATTTGTTTATAAACATTTGTGATTTGTTTATAAACATTTGTGATTTGTTTATAAACATTTTGGGATTTGTTTATAAACATTTGGGATTTGTTTACAAACATTTGGGATTTGTTTATAAACATTTGGGATTTGTAAGTCTCATGGGGGGGGTAGGACCACAGTAGTATGACCACCATGCTAGTGCAGCTGTATATATTAACACAACTACTACTGTGCATTATTATAAAAGCCAAGGTTTTTTTTTGTAAATATGTATGCATGTATTTTTGTGTATATGTGTATATTTATTATTATTTTATTTCCTCCAGACTTTTTTTCCGACTATCCTTGGGATTGTGGGTGGGGGGAGGGTGGGATAGGCCGGGGGATTGAGTTTTATTTTTATATTTTATATGTCTGTTTAATACTTGCCCCTGGGCTTCTGTTATATTTCTGAATAAAAAGATTTTGAAAAGAAAGAAAATCCAAGGTGTCAGTTAAAGGATCTACATGGTTTTACTGTACATTTAAGTTCAGTAACCCGGCGGGTTTACCTCATGCCACCATCACCATGAGGTACCACCTTTCTTCATGAAGTTCTAAAGATCACCACTAGGAGGTGGGAAATCCCATCTATAAAAATGAATGTCCTCTCTACACAGAAGTTGTGTACAAGAGGAGATCACTAGATCAGAATCTTAAAACGTTTCATGACATTCATTTTCATTTATTTTTAGGTTTTATGTCCTCAATTACACAAAAAAACCCTGAACTTTGAACATTTAGTGGATTTTCTGTGGTCTGGAGTTTTCTCTGGGGCTTGGAAGCCTTTTGAGCTGCAATGAAAACAGGCAAAACTGTTAAGACAGTGACATCTGCTGGAAAATCCCATTGACATAATGGGATTTGCAGGCTGTGATATCACAAACGGCAGGAAAATCAGAGCACTTGTTTGAGCCAGAAAATCCCAGACCACAGGAAAATCTACTGAATGTTAAAAGTGTTAAAACTTAACAAATTAAGAAAAATTACATTTTATTTTAATTTTTATGTCACAATCCCTTTAAGACACACCTATATTAATATCGGGAACTTGTGTTTAACAATTAGGGTTAACAGTTGAGAAGTTGAGAAGTTGAATGGGCTTATTATAGGAGCGTTGTGTCTGATCAAATTTATATCAAATACTGAATCAAGCCATTTACACGCACACAAAAGCCAGAGTAAACATAATAACCCTGTTAGTGTTTTAAACCCTGTTAAAGCACTATTTCGTACCGTCACACATTTTCAAATATAGGGAAAATACTCAAATCTTACTCACAGGATCGTATATTTTCACTAGTTTGGGTCGCCGGGAGACATCAGATGTCCCTTTTAGATCATGAGCTAAAACGTGTGGGAACCACTGCTTTACAGCACTTCTAGAAACCGTAGAAACTATCAATTCTGAGGAACAGGGAGCCAATTGGCAATGAGCAGATTACATTTACAGTAGGAGAGGTTGGCGAGTGTGAGTCATTCCAACCTGACCCAAGCTAATCCTCACATGCTGATTGAGTAGACCGCACCACACCACAAAGAGCTCTGGAGCAACAGCACGATTCAAAAACACACTGTGAGAACAATGAGAGTGGCGAGAAGTGCTGCAATTTCAGCGACTCGTGTCATGTGGCCTGCGTTCACAGATGAAGTCATGTGGAGTTGTGGACTGGAGAACAATTCAGGTGACAGGCAACAGGACAACTGAAGACCAGCCAATTGGTTTATAGCAATGTATTTTATTCTAATTTCCAATAAACAGAGAATATATCAGTCCCTTATTTGTACAAAAATACCTGAACTGGATACAACATAGATCCGGGAGCCATTCAGACATTTACAGAATGAAGCAAAGCACACTGGGGATGTTTATGCACTGCACTGTTAACTAGATATGGATCGTTTACTTTCCCTGAAATGTTTATATTTACGTTTCATTTGACTTTAAAAACAGCTTATGAAGACTTAAAATCCATAAAAAGATAAGGAGTTGACAAGTCAGACTGCCTGACTTGCCTCTACAATGTGAAATCTCCAATGTGAATGAGAAATCTATGGAATTCATTTTAAAAGCATTGATCTGAAATCTGCATTAATTCCAGTTAGGTGGTGGTTCAAAGGCATAGCTACCTGTATATTACTCTGGACGGAAGGTGTCGAAGAGCTTGATACTCTATTGCCTATTATGTAGCGTAGTTCAGAAAAGAGAGGCACCTGCTGCAAGAGGCTTGCTTAAGAAATGAATTCAAACTCGCTTTGTTACGCACCTTGAAATCAGAATAACCGTAAAAAAAAATTAAAAAAAATGCACAACCCTCTCTAGCCTACGGCATACAAATTGCCCTGCTTGTGATGAAAGAAAGGTGTACAAGAATATCCCCACATTCTCCGTTTGTGTGTGTGTGTGTGTGTGTGTGTTACAGCACTAACATATTCCACTCAGCTGACTGTTGTTCTGAAGACTGAGTCGATTATGTAGAATGGTTAGAAACGCACAGGAAGAGAAGGGGGATATACTATATAGATCCAAACAAATGGCATCATTGTAAAATAGATGCTGACAGAATTGACAGCCGTGAATGTAACCTGTAAATTCCGAAAAGGCCGTCAACTTATATACAGAACTGATCAGTTGTTTCTTTTACACATGCCAAAAGTCCAGTTTGATTGTGAAAAAAAAATCTGCTTAATTTAATACTGTATATATTCTGGTATATTCTTTTTTCTTTATATAAAAAGGTCATTTTTGTGGCAAACAAAAAGATATACAATAAAGTCAATATACATACAATCAAATAATGGGAAAAAAGGACAAAATAAATCATTCTTCATTTTAAACGGAGTTATGATCAAAAAACATAACGCCCCTTACATAGTGATCTGTGACCTAGGTACAGTGTTAACATCTACATCCTCTCCATAGCTTCACATACTTAAAAATAGATACTGTATAGTCATATAGTTGGACTTGTGTATAAGGATTGCATTCATAACACAGTGATTAAGATGGAGGGAGGAGGAGAGAGATAAAAACGCTAGCTCTCTTCTACAGGACAGTGCTGTACTGTCCTAAGTGACCCATGCGGATGTGTTTTTTCTTTTCTTTGCACAGAACCTCTACTGTCTGTGAGTGGACTGGACATGCAGGTAATTAGCCTACTCCATAAAACAAGGTACCGAGCAACTCCAGTCCATCCCTCGCATCCTGAAGCTGGGCTGACAAAATCCTGATCACGATGGCACAGCTGACCAGAAATAGCGACATATTAAGCTTACTATGCATTGCCGCTGTGAGCTTATAGACCTGCTATTTTTGGTTTGTGACACTGTCGAACGACGGAGCATAAATTAGGCATGTTTCCATATAATTTCTGGAGGGTGAACCCAAAGGCAAGCAACCTCTTGCATCCAAAAAGGTCTGATAACAGCCCGAGCATAAGCCTTATTTATACTTCAACGCACAACCGCGTCGATTGCCGAAAACAGCCGACATTCCACTACAAAATAAATTAAGAATAAAACTGACGCATTGAAGAAGTATGAATAATTGGGCTTTACTTTCCCTGCCCTTTTAGTGATCTTGAATACAACAGTCAACAGGCAATCCACACACACATTCACCAGAGGGTCATAGCTTACAGGCTGGACATAGGGGGCTTCAAGCATTATCCAATCCCTGGAGAGTCTGCCCTGGCTGACTAAGGCCTGATTGGTGGAGCACAGAGCTGGTGAGTCAGTGAAATAAGTGATTGGTTAATTGGTGGTGTCAGTGGCATGAGTGACAATGACGTTACAGAGAGAGAGAAAGACAGAGAGAGAGCTGGCCTGGCAGGGAGTCCAGCAGCCTAGCACTAACCCTAATTACTGTAAATCTGGCACGGGACGAATGGGGCAGACAAGAGTTGAGGGTGGGGGCTAAATCTATTGCAAGCCTTGTGAGCAGGTATTATGTCACATGCTCGCATGGCCCACAGGTCTCAATTTGCTTGTCCCGTGACAATAGTTCAGAACATGACAAGACAGGAAGAGAAAAAAGGACCAGCTGGTTCTTACAACTACCATAACTTGCCTACTGCCCTCTTACTGCCATTCATGTATGATCATCACGTTTCTTTTGGATAAAGACAGGACAATGTGAAATTAAGCTATGGCTGCTGAAGTTGAAATACCAGAATAGCTGAGGAGGCCACTGTTAAATTAACAGTATAAAACCACACGTGGATGGCTAAATACAAATGCTTGATATTCAGTCCATTTTCTTAAAATCTTGGGTGTTGAGTTATTGTATGTGCATTACAATACAGCATTAATTTCATACACAAGGCTCACTCTTTTCACTTAAGGCAAGTGGGACTCATTTGACCGGGTATTGCTCCTCCGCCAGTTGAGTCCGTGTTTCAAGTCATTTGTTTGATTCAACATAAATACAATAACAGTTCTGGGAGTGCTTTCGTTGATTTGTCTTTAACTGGAGTGGAGGGAACAGTGGTCAAGATTGTTCACTCAGGGCTGAATCCTTAAACGAGAATTGCACGAGCATCTCCAAGCTGCTGGAGAGACCGTCATTCAGACCAATTACAATGTGCAAGCAGTGAGCTTAACAGACTTTAGGAATAAAAAATGACATTCATACACAACCTCACTGACCGTAAATCCAATATTTAGCCTTTTAGATTCAACATTCCAAAATTGGTGGAAGAAGCAGGGGGTAGAGTGATGGGGCAAAAACACATTTTGTTTTTAGAAATCTGTACAAGAGTCTTCTTCGATCTCCTTCCTCTTACCCCTCTAATACTGTGGCCCGCCTTGTGAAGCGCCTTCATAATTACAGAAGTGATTGGATGGTGCTAAGTACAGGCCGCAGGCCTGGGCTGGGCAGTCAAGGCGACGCTCCCAAAACTCTCTGAAGGGGCCGCACGATCAGGCCAAGACTCGCTCACTCCCATGCTACTGTAATCCGATCAGAGCTGGAAGAATTCTTATGCAGGCTTTCCAAAAAGCTGTAGAAGGAAAAGAGATGGGAGGAGGTGAAAGGACGGTGGGCGGGCAGCTTCATTCAGCCAGTCGACTGTCGACCGTCCGCCCTGGGAGTGCAAAACTAGTTCTGCATTGAATCAACAGTAAAAAAAAAGCATTAAAAATGACATCAAGTAATCAACTCTACAAGAGGCCCGTTAAAGCGCTCCTGACTAAACATTCCACTGCCCTTTCAACAAACCCTAGTGTTTGTTCTGTTCCGTTTGCCTTTATCTTTTCTCTTCCCATTGGCCTTGTATAAAACGCATCCGAGTTTGTGTTGGGGTGGAGGGGGTGGCTTGCGCTGATAAAGTGTGTGGAACAGGAACACCGCAGAGATCATTGAGACCACATCAAAAAGGTTCACAAGGGGAGAACGGGGTTTGTCAGCTTATCCAGACTGGACTGCACAGGTTGAGAGGCCTCCGAGGATCGATTTGAACCAATCACACCCGGAAGGTCCTCTGTCCATCCCTGATGATTGCTGAGGTGGTGCACCCTGCCTCTGTCAAACCAGGAGGGGGCACCACAGCTTATCAGACCATGGGTGGTGGGGGAAGGGACTGTGGGGGAGGAGAAAGCACTCCAGTTGACCAGATGTTTTCTAACTTGTCCATGTGTAGTTCCTTTTCATGGAGCTGTACACTGAACAGTAAAAAACGATGACGATTTAACAATCAGGGGTCGCTTGACGACTGTGTGGAGGTTGGGATCAGCGCCAGGGCCAGAGCTTCTTTATGCTGGGAACCAACAGAAGGTCCCGAGCGGTGGAAAAAAACCAAAGGAAAACAAAACTCTGGGCTTGTGAAATCAGGTTACCGCTCTACAGCACTGGGCCCGTGCTGGTTCGCTGCATCTTTTTCACATCCACAAAACTCGGTATAACCTCGTGTCGCCAGCCAGCCATGTCATGTCGTGGTGGAGAGGCCAGGAGGGGTTGGGAGGGATGGGGGGATGGGGGGGGGGGGTGACGGGGTGAGGGGCGATAGGTTGGGATCCTGGGGAATAAACGGGGTCACAAGGCCACTGCGGTGCAGGGATGTTTCAGCTTGCAGGGCAGCACTCCTCTGTTGAGCTGGTAGAACTCCACCAGGTGGATCAGGTCGGTGAACTTGGTAGCACCGTCATCCAGGCTGAAAAACATCTGGCCATCCTCCTCACACTAAAACACAAAGAGAACATGTCTGAAGGTCAGATTATGGCTGCAATGAATTATTTTCTCCCGATTACTGTGTTTTTTTAATACCGTACATACATATACTATACCAAAAAGTAAGATTCTAACAGAATAAATAAAACAATTGGCCTCATTAAACCGTAGGCCCTGTTCTATACTTTGGCCATACAACCAATGGTGTCAGCTATTTTGGTCTTTTTTGTCGACAAGAAGAATAAAAAAAAAGAGCACAATAGCACTTTCTAGGCATACAGTCATAGCATCACTGAGCATAAAAACACAATAACGCCAGAAGTCTTAGTTCCATTGTGGTCCTCTTCACAAAACAAACTACATCAGACAGATATATACATAAAAACTAGAATCTAAGAAATGTGCAGTCAATGCACTTAATAAATAAAGTGCTATACCTAGACAATATAGTACATAATAAAATTCACAGTTAAACATTTTAAAGTGGGCAAAACAGTCTTTTAATGTACATATTTAGTAAACATTCAGGGAAATAGTGTGATCGATGGATAGGGTTAGCTAGCTAGATAGATAAGAGGTGTGTGTGTGTGTGTGTGTGTGCGTGTGCGTGTGCGTGTGCGTGTGCATGTGCATGTGCGTGCGTGTGCGTGTGCGTGTGCGTGTGCGTGTGCGTGTGCGTGTGTGTGTGTGTGTGTGTGTGTGTGCAGTTTAAACTGTTGAACATTAGATGATATTACATCTACCCCTCTTCCTTGTGCTCCTGCTGAACGTATCAGAGTCAAATGAGTTGTGACTGACTAACCGGTAGGATCTGGAAGTGCTTGATCTTCTGGTGGTGGCACATGGTGAGGACAAATGCCTTAGGGTTGCTCTGGCTGTCTCGCAAGAGGAACAACCTGACATGGAGGAGATGACACAGCAATCCATGTCATAGAACTCATGGATTGAAGCAAAATAAAATCTCACGACTGAAACTGTGTGCGCCCACACTACTAGTGCTGTTTCCTAAACAATTAACACAATATGTACTTCCTGCCGTTACATACTGTACTTTCTGCCAATCAGGTGAAGAAATCACAGGCGGAGGCTTTAAAGTTTGCTTTTATATGAAATAAGCGAGACGATTAGGGTATTATGGAAGATGTTTCTGCAAATAATGCTAGTTCGACCACATGAAATGCTCTGAAATTCTACAAGCTCTCCATGAGTCTGCGACGCATTGAGAGCTTGTAGAATAGGCTACTTTGGCTAATTTGCTTGAATAGAAGAAATGCTGGCATCTCCAGAATCCAAATGACTGAAATCAGTCATGGTGACTGAGAACTTTATCCATGAGAACAAAACTATAAAGAATAGAAATACAATATTGTATAATAAGGGCAAAAGTAGAATTTCTTCCAAGACCTGAGCTCTTACCCATCTACTTGGCCTTGCTGTATGAGCATTTTGTGAGCTTCCTCTCTCATGATGCGTCCATGGAACCATAGTTGTGTTCTGTGGATCACTGAAAAATGAACAACTATGAGACTTTGGACAATGTTGACCATAGCGTTAAAGTCAGTTTTAGACCAATCACAATATTTCATTGCTCTAATTTACAGTAGCACTTACAATTGGAGAGTACGTACACCCTGTTCACACAACCTCCGTGATGTTGCTTTGCCAATATTAAAAGCCTGCTTAGTGCAGTACAGTGTTCTGGTCTGCATATGCGTACCTGTGCTAAGAGAAGGTGGGTGGAGGGGGCTGGGACTACCCAGGACATTCATACGCTGGCTGCGTTTCTGAAGGGAGAAAGAAATATGACACATGAGCAAGCAACTTAATAACACCAATAATAATCAACATTATTTAATCACACATACAGCCTCTATTTGCCCTGGTTCAGGGTGAGATAAAAGGACCAAAATAGGACCACGATGGAAACAAGCCCTTAGGAACTTTTGTGTTGTCCTTGAATGATATGGCAGCCGATCAATCAGCACAATCTAAAGTGCCACTGCGTGATTAACGGTCACTGCAACTGCCCTTCGCTGCTTTAAGGAGCCTACCATGTCAAACATGGATTAAACTCAGCTGCCAAACATGGCTGTTGCCATGACAGTTTGGTAAGATGTACGTACAGCTACGCTACAGTAAAGACTTTATTCGGGTCCAAAGGAAGCAAAACTGAGCGGCAATCTGTAACTTTGGGCAGATGGCATGGCCATGGTTTTCAGTCAGCTCCCTCCCCACACTGTCAGCAGTAAGGTTAATCTATTCATTCAATTAAAGTGTAAAACAAATGACAATGTTATTATTGCCACTGTGAATAAATGTGATAAAGTAATTATTGCCTGGCATTTGGCATTGGATGCCCAAGTGATAATCTATATTTATACAGTACATTTAGTTACAGAGTGCTTAACAGTTATGCAGAAAAAATATAATACAATAGTATGACACAAAGAATAACAGACATAAGGCACACTAAAAAAGAAAGACAGTCACAAGTGTCACTTAATTACAAGCTACGTCTGTGAAAATGGGTTTTTAGAAGTGATTTAAAACTATGAAACTGATTTTGCTGCCCTTATATCCTCTGTCATGATTCAAGTATAATAGAACACATGTGTCTCTGCCAAACCACAGTCGCCGACTCGACTTCACAGCCTCAAGCCTTCCCTTCAACTAAACCCTTCCATGTTATGATCTTAACCCCTCCTACCCCCCACATCCTGAAACTATGCATGCTCTTCTTCTTTCTCCTACTCTCCCATCTACTGTTTCACCCAATGCCCCCCACCCCCCTTCA
This sequence comes from Protomyctophum bolini, assembly GCF_963924005.1. Classification (NCBI taxonomy): domain Eukaryota; kingdom Metazoa; phylum Chordata; class Actinopteri; order Myctophiformes; family Myctophidae; genus Protomyctophum; species Protomyctophum bolini. The sequence goes on from NC_137878.1 coordinate 23,385,507, forward strand.
GACCCACTTTATTGAACATGAAATAAAATCATATTTCACATACATACATCTGTAACAAACATCTGACCTGCCATAATCAAAGTTTCTATTTGAGTATAATGACGTATAAATATTGAACTTCAATATTAAAAGAACAATTTATGCAAACATGCAAATATAAAACACAAACTGAACGTATTTTATTGTATCTACCGGTACTTAAGCCGCATTCAAACATTTTTAAAAGGATAAAAATTGGGACACATCGGCTGCATAATTGCCGATACCGGTGTCATCAATAAAAAGCAACTTATGGCCAACAATATATATCTCCCAGACCTGGCTCTATCTGGCCATATTCCTTACCCTTAGTGGTGGGATGTAACTATTTCCAATACTTTTCTACTCTTACTCCTACACTACATCTCAGAGGTAAATATTGTACTTTTAATTTCACTACAATTATTTAAAACTTTAGTTACTAGTTACTTTGTGTAGATCTTCATTATTATTACAAAAAAACATACATTGACCAGTTCAGCCCAATAAACATTTCAGCTATTTTAAACCACTGTATATAGACAAATCCAGAGAGCTGTGCCCAGCGATATATATATATATAAACACAGAGAAATTTTACTGACGGACCGGATTTTGTTCCGGATGTGGCTGTAGCAGCTAAGTGTAGCCAAACCACTCTAGAGGAAATCGACAACAACGGGAGATAAGATTAAATCTAACGCGACTGGACAGCGGGGGCCCGTCTTACACATATAGATTGTGAGTTATTAACGTTTTAAGATTTTCGCTGTCGTCGGCTAAACAGCGGGGGAACATTTTCGATGACGTCTCGAAAATGACGTCATCGACGTCTGTTGCGCAACAAGCACTCCTAGGCTGTGGAGCGATGCGACCGGTTTTCATATCATCAATCTCTGTCGTTTTTTATCAATCTCCGTCTCGGGCACCAGACCGTACGAAGTACCCGGACGGACATCTCCGCCCTCAACCTGTTAAGGTTGTCCCGATCCGATCACGTGATCATTTCATTCTCAAATGAACGGAATCGGACCGGGAGCAAAGAAACCCTGATCGGGACACACTAGTATCAATATTACATCCATATCATGATGTTAGACTGGATACTGGCTGTGATTTTGGATATTGTACTATTGTGATATGGCATAAGTGTTCTGTAAAAATATAAATTTCGGATCGGGAAAAATCGGTATCGGCAGATGCTCAAAATCAAATGATCAGAATCGGATCGGGAGCAAAAGAAAGTGATCGGGGCCCGGGTCGGCCTAGCGGTCCAGGCACCTAGGCGGCTAATCCAGCCTGACAGCTTGTCGGGGTTCGACCCCCGATCCCGACGAACTTTAAAATTATAAAAAAATAAAAATGAAGCTACGTTGACTAAAACTAAGACTAAATATATTAACAATTCAGTCAACAAATAAAAACTAGACTAAAATTAGAGAGACTAGTGGAGAAAATAACTAATTAAGAGGTCATTTTATGTTTGGTTGCGCACTGAAAATAGATCTACAAGCTTATAGATCTGCTATATTCAGAATGAAACAAAGTGTAAAATCAGGCATTACTATGCCATCAAGGCCTGCCAAAACACATTTTAGTCGACAAAATCAACAAAATCAACGGTTTTAGTCGACTAGATATAGTCGACTAAAACCTTATATTTAATAGACTAAAACTAGACTAACCCAAAAACATTTCAGACAACTAAAACTAAATGGGATTTCATTAAAAAAAACGGACTAAAACTAAACCAAAATGATGCTGTCAAAATCAACAGTGCCTGGCTCTATGTGGCCATGTTCCTTACCCTCCAGGATTGGCCCTCCTCCAGAGCCGCGCTCTGGGCCTCTTCTGGGTTGTCGATGACGCGGCCAGTCCTTCCAGAGAAGTCCATGGCCACTAGGGAGTTCTCAGACACACTCCGCTACAGGGACATGGGGCGGGGGTGGGTGAGGTGAGGTGAAGGGAGGGGGGGGGGGGGGGGGGGGAGGGGCAAAGAGGGCAGAGGTCAAACAAGCCAGACACACTCACTGGGGCATGACAAATCCTGTCTACCAGCGAGGGTCCCACTTCAGCCAATCCACAAATGCCCCTTCCGAAGAGAAACAGAAGCCTCCTCTTGGGATTTCTGTGATCTCCCGCTCATTTCAGCCAATTTGTTATGCTTTTTTGGTTGAATTCTGATTACTTCAAAGGTGTGCATATGATTTGTTTACTGTGATTATTTAACACATTAAGACCTGATTGGGGCCTTCTAAATCAGTATTTCTCACAGCTTTTTGTAAATTATGCAACACATTCAACATTTTCTTTTTCTTTCTTTCTTTTTTTAAGCTGCATATCTACAAGCTCACTGTGAACTTATCTGCTGCATATCTGCTGCATATCTGCTATTTTGGAATAGCCAACGCTAAAATCTAAAATGACAGACACTTTCCCCGTTTAACAGATTCATAGAAAGAGTGCTTTTTACATGACTCTGCAAGTAACAGATAGAACTGTGCAATATAATAATTGAACTGCTATAAGAAAACCTTTGCTTGTGTATACTGTACACAACAATGCCTTTAGGGGAGCTGTTTATGGATAAATCTAACAGCCACCATTGATTTATATCAGTGGTTTTCAACGAGTGGTCTGGGGACCACCAGTGGTCCTTGAGGCGGATCCAGTGGGTCCCCATGCAGCTAAATGATGGAGAGTTGGTAACCAAATGGACCCTTCTAGATCTTTAACTCTTGAGAGCGTAAAATGAAACCAAATGAACCTGCATTACTTAATTTACAAGAAGTCTACATATACAATTAGAAAATGTAGAATAATTGTTAATTTGATCAACGTTTGCCTGTTATCTCTCCTAATGGTACCAACATCAATACAGCATGGAATTGTGGACAAAATCCTATTCAACGACAACAACACATTCTAAGTTTTGCGTCTGAGCGGCTAAGTGTCATCAAATGGTGGTCCGTGCCCGTGGCTCAAATGCCGATTAAATAATGGGCATGTGTGTGTGTGTGTGTGTGTGTGTGTGTGTGTGTGTGTGTGTGTGTGTGTGAACAAGACATTATGTGTGAGTCGTACATTATGCTATAGAGCGCTGATTGATTTATTGATAGTTTTACTGTGCACCCTGACCCAAATCCGAAAACTATGCCAATCAACAAACAACAGATCTGGAATATTATTTAAACCCCATTGCCACAGATCAAACCCAAGAGCAACAATATTGACCATGTTCACACAGCGGACATCTGGACATTACATCATACGCGCATTACGCAGGCGGGGTGAATTATGGTCAATGGTCATTTGGTGAGAAATTTCAGCTCAGCAAGTGTTTAAGGAAAATGCAGACAATCCAACCCACATAGACGCCAGACGCCATACAATGGTGTCGCATGGTGAAAGCAGCCCATCTGCAAGCACACAACACGATTTTCTACATGTTTTGATTATAATGTCATGCCCAAGATAGGGACGCAGGCTCGAAAGTGATCAATAGATCAGCTGGGCCATGCCTGAATGGAGGCCATCTAGCTGGGCTTCTAGAAGGTGATTCATGGCAGAGATCCTTACCACAGGCGTGGAGAAATGTGAGAGAGGAGACTTCCTCTGCTGGGGAACCTTGTAGTTCTGATAAAGTAATATTCCATACTATAAAGACAAAGAGAAAGAAAAAGAGATATTGACATTAATGTATTCTTCATTGGCAACTAGGCGGCTGACTGTTAGATCTAACTCACATATACTGACTATGGCAGCCATGATACACCATTAACTTAACTGACAACTATAAAGCTGTGCAAACGGCCATAACTAGGACACATTGGAACAGTAACCATGGTTACACCATAACTATGTCAGCGTAACATGTGTTGTGTAACCATGGTTACACCATAACTATGACAGCGCAACATGTGTAACCATGGTTACACCATAACTATGGCAGCATAACACGTGTATGAGGACATTTATAACCATGACAACTATGATTAACGCTATACTGTATGTATGCCCCCTATAATAACACCACAGTATGGTGAAGTACGCTACAGAATATTTGAGTGTCAATTCAACTCAGGAGTGTACAAAAGGATGGGTCCATTTTTTAAATCTTCCATTATATAGCCGCACAATCCTTGTATATCTTCACAGCACGATCCTTGTATATGTTAATATTTCATCTTTCTATGCTTTTAATAGATTTGTGCTACTGGCAATGAAAAGCATTTTGAGCTGTCCTAAAGAGTGTTATTAGAGTGGTTCTTGCAGGGTCTTGTACCTTGAGCAGTCTGAAGGCCGTCATCCAACAGGTCCGGCTCTGTTCGTCTTCGGCACACATCATCTTCAACTCCTTACAGTCGCTCCTCACCTTACTGGGCTGGACGACACATAACACAACCCTTAGTTTGGACACAAGCAGTGGTTCCCAAATGGTGCGCATTTTCTGACAACCACACATTATTGAAAAATAAAATCAAGTTATGCAACTATACAAAAGGTTATCTACACTGTGTGTGTGTGTGTGTGTATACCGGTATATAGAATAACTATATTTTCACACTCATTTCCCAATACAGAGGTACATTTTAATTGTTTTATGATCATTATTTGGCGTAAAAGAAAATGTTCACAATCACAGATACACAAAAGAGTGATAACGCAGACAGGAGGGGGTCTGAGGGACGACAAGACAAGGGTTTTCTGTACACAGGAAGCTGACTTTGAAGTATGGCCGACGCTCACAGTGATGTGATGGATCCTCGTTGCACTTGGCATTTCAAAATGTCAAGTGTATGTACAGTACGGTGTCAAAGCAGATAGGAATAGAGCACCGTTTCTCAATGTCAGATCTGTCCAAAAGGACCCCAACGTGTCTGTAACACCGAGAACAAACATTTGTACACTCTCAGTGTTGCATGAAGGATGTTTGAGGATTTTACAGTGTAGATTGGGGTCCTATAGAGACAGGGTATCGATGGGAGAGAGGTATTAAATGGGGTCTGTATCCTAATGTGCATGAAAAACTGGGGGTTCTTGAAATTAGAATCACTGGAATAGAGGGCCTTTACGTCCGACCGCAAGTAGGCCTGTCACAATTACTACGCAGTAACCTAATTGCAATTATTTGACATAATCACATTCATTTTGTATAATCACCATAATTGTTTCCACATTCAATTTTCTTTTTTTAAATGATTCTTCTTTTATTTACGAAGCCTAAAAGGCAAACAGAAATGTATTTTGTATGTTTCAATGTTCAATGACAAAAACGAAATGTCATTGTTAATTGCAATTACTAGTATGACAATTAATCATTTAGTTTAGTTTAGTTTATTCGCACAATAAAAACAGTACAAAAAAAGGTAAGAGAACTATGTGCAGCTGAGAAAAGAAACCCATGGAGGTTGGATGGTTCTCACCAAAGATAATATACAAATAGTAAGTAGACAAAGTAATCAAACATAGGTATGGCAAATCATTAATGAATTCATCAATAAAAGTAATTTCATGGTGGTGCTGAGTGACAGCCCTAGCCATAAGAAGCATGTGAGGCTTGCCCTGTGACCTACAGAATCCTTGAATAACCCCGTCCCCATGTATACATTCATTCATATCTCCATGGTTACACAACAGAGCCCTCCATCAAAGCTTCTAACCCCATCCTGCACTGTCACGCCTGCTGAAATATTGTGTGTGTGTGTGTGTGTGTGTGTGTGTGTGTGTGTGTGTGTGTGTGTGTGTGCGTGTGTGTGCAAAAACACCACAATACATACATACGGTTCGCACCAGAGCTTTGGGGCAGCAGTCTAAGCTCTGGTTCACAAACACTGGGTTGGGACCCATTTGTGGGTCACGTCAAGGACACATTTGAATGGTTCACGAGTAAATATTAAAAAAATATATATGTGACAGCCTGTGGCTGTATGTATTATTATTATTATTGTGTATTAGTGTAGTACTATATCTCTATATGTCAGTAGGCTGTCTTATTATGAGTTTCCGTGGACATGTTATCGTTTGGCAATTGTCCTCCTGTCGTGGGCCACCGTCCTGTGGGTGTGACATAGGCCTGATCACCCGATGTTCCCCACTGGCCAGGTGGTCACGTGACTCCGCTGTCTTCCTGGAGTGTGGGCTTTATAAACGCAGTCTGTGGCAACCAAGGGGCCAGTGAGGCACTCCAACGTTGAAGCGCTGGGCCCTAGTGGTAAGAGGAAGGACTGCAGGCGGACCCATGGATTCTTGACGAGGAAACCCCGTGCAACCGAGCGCTCAATGTTAAAGCCCAGCTGCACTTCCGCATTTGGGCACCAAAATTTGGTGCCCAAATGCTGAATCAGCGAAAAAATTCGGGTGCTTCAAAACGCCACTGAGCAACTTCCACTGACATGAATAGCGGAGGGGGCGGAGCTTTGCGCCAGTTCAGTCTCTATCCTTTTAATACTCTATGGTGGCAACAGCTCTTGGAGTAGCAACGCTACGGTAGCTCTCCCTGCAGCCGATGCCATGTTTCGTTATGTTTAGCCACTTTTCAGTAGTTTGTGTTTCTGTTCAGTTCTGCTTTGTTTGTGCCTGTGAGAGAGGACGTCCGTGTGGTAGGTTTAAGTTGTAGTTATGCCAGGGTTTTGAGTCAGGATTAAGTTTGTTATTATCTTTTCTTTTGTTAGTTGTCCTAACTCCTGTCATTGTAAGTAACTATTCACATTCTGCAGAGCCTTTGTAAATATTCTGATACCCATTATATATTCTGAGCCATATACCTATTTATTCTGTCATTGAGCAAGCAACACTTGTACATAAGTATTTAAGTGCTTATAGTATTAAATACACCATCACCTTTATTCATTCATTTATATTTTTCATTTTTCCTCTTAAAAGCCTTGCATGTATACTGTTAACTGCCTTGTGTATTCAATGTCCAATAGAAATAAAAACATCTCATATGGCCGTGTGACCATTGTAGGGTATGTTATATAAAGATGTAAAGGGGAATTCCACTCAACATTTTACTATGTCATTAATATACCTTTTAGCTGTTGGTCTGGAGGTCTGAATAAATCATTAACATGGTGAAGTACATCTTGATGACATTCCCCTTTGTCATCCCCTTTAAATAAAATAATCTAAATTGGCATAAATGGCACATCTACTGTAGAAGCTCACAATGTATCGTATGGCGATGCATTGTGACCCTGAATTCTTTCAAGCTTCTTTTGTACGACAAAGTATAAATAATAATAAACAGGGCAAAAGTGCTAGACCAGACTAATCGATTTAGTTAATAACTTAAAAACTTTTATTTGAATGTTTTTACATTGACTCATGTTATAAACATAACAAATTATCAAAGAACGACTGCCAATTTAATTAGATTATTTAACTAATAAAAATTAAAAAGGTTAACTGACAGAATAATGGCTAAGAAAATAAGCCCTGGGGCAGTGTGACTACGTGCATGTGGCAGAAGGGTGTGTTAAGGGTGGGTTCGTTTTAGCAGGCCAGATTCTCTGTCCCCATCCCGGCTTATCCCACTGGGCTTATCCCAGATCTGCTGCTGACCCACCAGGGATAACCCCCGGGGTGGGACACACAGTGCTTAATGTCTATTCGGACCCCTGGCGAGTGGTGTTAACCCTTTGCCCTCTGACACACACACACACACTAGAGACCACTTGATAATTTTCCTTGTATCTGATTATGACCGAAACGTGAGCCAATCTTGCGAGCAAAGCCGCCTTACCCCCCCCCCCCCCCACACACACACACACACACACACATGATGATGTAGCACAGTGATTCTCAACCTTTTTCCATTTGGAGCCCATGCATTAGGTCAGTGGTGCTCAGCCTTTGACATGTATTAGGTCAGTGGTGCTCAGCCTTTGGTCAGTGGTGATATGCATTAGGTCAGTGGTGCTCAGCCTTTGACATGCATTAGGTCAGTGGTGCTCAGCCTTTGACATGCATTAGGTCAGTGGTGCTCAGCCTTTGAAATGCATTAGGTCAGTGGTGCTCAGCCTTTGACATGCATTAGGTCAGTGGTGCTCAGCCTTTGGTCAGTGGTGATATGCATTAGGTCAGTGGTGCTCAGCCTTTGACATGCATTAGGTCAGTGGTGCTCAGCCTTTCAAAAGTGTTCACAGCCCAGAGCTATTTTTTTAAGTATGTGAACCTGTGGACTTAGCGCCCTCTACCAATATTGACGTCAGGCGGTGATCTATATCGCAATATTTCTGACCAACACACACACACACACACACACACACACACACACACACACACACACACACACACACACACACTGTAGATTCACATAGTATAGCACAAAAACACTACAATATGTAGTGTTTTACCGTTGAGGATTTCAGGATCAATCAGTTATTGATGAGGCAAATAGTCGAAAACGCTTATTTCAAGGTGGTGGTGGTTGTGCTTCAATACATGTCATGCGGGGAGAAGTAGTGTACCATAATTAAACTCAAGATAAGAGAGAAGCCGTTTGTGTCCAGGCTGTACCCAAAACCAGGTATAAGCCATTAAGCCTGACTCTTATAATTATGAAAATGTCATTGTCAATGGCAATGGTGAACACCATGAGAATACAAGATGCCATTCCACTACACTTCCTCATCATTACCTTGATGCAGAACTGGTAGTCAGTGGGGGCGTTGTGAAGTTTCTTCCCTGTGATAACTGTGAAGACGTTGCTGTCCTCCAGGTCTACCAGCAGCTGCAGATGCCTCGGTTCCTGAACCACGGTAAGGGAGAGAGAGTGGAGACGAGGATTTCATCAAATGAATAAGAAAAAGTGGTTGCGTGAATGCGTGTCAACAATGGGTTTTCTCATTTCTGGAATTTGGTGCTAGACGCAAAATCCAGTACACCTATCAAAAATAGGAATTTTTAAAAAAAAGTCCCAAAAAGGTAGCACATGCAAAATGACAATGTACTCACATTTCCACGTATTTTTATTGGCACACACCAATAAACACTTACGTGTTTCGACTATGAGCCTTCAGAGGTTTTAATCACTTATGTCTCCCGATCTTGGGATTGTCAGAGGCGAAATAAAATAAAAATAGACGAACCCAACCTATACACGTGTTTCAATGAGCTTGTAGATTGACTATTTTCACAGTATGTAATGATAATCTGATAATTTGCCGACCCCCCCGAGGGGTCGCGACCCATGGGTTGAGAACCCCTGCTGTAATGGACTGGAAATGCCCAACATTGTTGCAAATTGCCATCGTTTTGCAGCGGTTTCTGTTTTGTGTGACGTCACACAAGAGCTCGATCAGCAACAGAGAGGAAGAGAGTTAAGGCCTATTCATAGTCTATTAGTAGACAGGTGATGAGGTGACCGCTATCACCTCAAAACTACAACATGACACTGAGCCACGGTGAAGAGAAAACCACCGCTCTCCCCAGCACTCGGTGGTCACCGAGACTCTCTCCGGGCAATGTGATTGATCTAGAAGTTGTTACCGTATGTTGTGCTGGCTATAGTAAACTTTATAATAGTTGCAATGAGAGCACAGCTCGCAAAAAAAATACCACAGAGCATAGCCGGGCAGCGCAACTCCTCAGGACACAGGATAGCACTGCCCGGATTTTATTTGCTCCGTGGTGATTTGTTCTGGTGAATTCACCGAAAACTCAACTATGAATAGGCCTTTAGGGGGAGGGAAAGGGACGTGGGAGGGAGGGAGCAGGTTGAATCGCTGCCTGTTTTGGTCCCTCCCGTGAACACTAACAGGTGCCGGGAGGAGAGGCAGTGGACCCGGTGACTTCCCCGCGGTGTGTCGGTCCGCCATCGGGGCAGCGGTGTGTGGACTTCCAGGCCCATGAGAGCGGCTGTGGAGTGTGGAGGGTGCAGCGTCACCGGGAGAGACCTGGTGAGTCGGCAACTTCCCTACGGCAGGCGGACGTCGCGTGTTGTCACCGGGCGATGCTGGCTCCGTTCTCTCTGATGGTCCAGCCTGGGACATAGACACAGTTGTGGGAGCGTTTCGAACTCTCGACAGCTTGGAGTGTCCAGAGGATGAGGCAGAAGGACTTGCGAGGTGTTGTACTGTCCCTGTTGTACTGTCTATGCCACCATATGCATGAGACTATAGCCTAGTCCTGAGCACCGTCGTGTGAACGAATATGGCTATCAGAGACGCTGCTGAGTGACATTCTTGCTGTATCATTCATGATTCCAAACATGTGTCATAGGCTTGTGATTGTAACATAACTGCACCCATAATGTTTGTGTCCTTGTGCATTTTCCTTTTGTGTGGACATAAATACATTCTTAAAGTGTGTGTGTGTGTGTGTGTGTGTGTGTGTGTGTGTGTGTGTGTGTGTGTGTGTGTGTGTGTGTGTGTGTGTGTTGCTTTGCGATGCATTGTCAGCGCAATAATCCGGCAACGCTGGGAAAAGCACATATAAAAAAAATCATGTGAAATATTTTACGTAAGTAAGAGTCTATGTTAAGCTAAAATCTCACAGTACCTTGGATGTTCCCTTGGTCGAGTAGTACAGTCCAGAACGTCGCAAGAACATGAAGAGCTTCTTCCAGGACTTGCGTCCTGGCTCCTTCATGTACAGATAGCCCTGGATCTCTGGACAGCTGCTGGAGTTCAGAAAGTTCTACAAAAATAAATTCACATACAAATGCACCCAGGGTGAATTCAGCTGTCCAGTGAAAACCTTGCCATATTAGTTTTTCTAAACTTTGGCGAAAATAGAAGCCAATCTACACGCTCACAACGCAGCACGTTGTGAGACATTGTGAGCTGAGAAGGTTGGCTACTTTCAGTGAAGAGATCTGATGTGTAGGGAGGAAAGGAATGGACCGCCTTGGGGGCGACCCTGGTCAACGTACTGTATAGCGTAGAAGTGGTTTACAGGTTCTTAAGTCTCACGGAAGCGTGTGTGACCTTAAATGTGCACACACGCATGCATGCGATACGAGAGCGCATTTTCACTGGAAACAAGCACCTCACCTCACCTGTAAGAGCTGTGACTGTGGGATGGAGCCGTCAGAATCCTGACACCAAGCTACCATCTGCTCTGGAAAAAAGTTCTGGGAAGAGAGAACACAGAGCGGAGAGGATGAGAAACCATTCCGATACAAGCGCACAGAATGCCAATCTTTTGTGCAGAGTGCACGTGCGTGTGTGTGTGTGTGTGTGTGTGTGTGTGTGTGTGTGTGTGTGTGTGTGTGTGTGTGTGTGTGCACACTGTGCAATGCATGTGAGTGATGTTCACAACATGGACCCGGAGACCAACAGAGAAAGAGCAGTGAAAGTAAGAGATAGGAAGAGAAGAGAAAATGTGGTAGAGAGAGAGAGAGAGAGAGCGCAGTGTGTGTGTGTGTGTGTGGGGGGGGGGGGTAGAGAGAGGAAGAGAGAGGTAAGACAGGATAGGCGGAGGGAGAGAGAGAGACAGAGGGAGGGAGGGAGAGAGAGAGAGAGAGAGAAAGATCGAGAGAGAGAAAGGGAGGGAGAGCGAGAGCACTCGGGTGCTGGAAAAGAGAGATGCAGCATGATCTCACCCGCTGATGTAATCCCCTTTAGCGAGCCGCGCTAGAGGAGCAGAGCTACTCTCAGCATGATTGACAGAGTGTGGCCAGCGTGCCGGTGTTTTACTGTGCTCATTACCACAGAGCTGAGGTCACTCGCTGGCTCTGAATCACCTTGGCAATAACGGGGATGTATGGCGTACCGTAACAGGACAAGCCCTGCACTGCTGCTGCTGCCGGCTGCACTGTGCTGTGCTGTGCTAACCTATGCTACACAGCTTAATGCTGTCATTATCAGTGTTGCCAGGTTGGCTTATTTTAAGTGACTTTTGGCTTGTTTTTCTGTAAAGTTGCTAGTAAATATTGGTAGTTGCGGGATGCCCGTTTCGTTTTCTAAAGTGCAGTTTCTTATTTAGAATGAAAGCAGACAGATACAGACTAAACGAAACACAACAAAACATCAGTCACAACATGTCATGCCCTAATAGTGTATCATACGGTATGGACCTGCACTATCTAATGTCTTGGGTTGCGAGCATGTAGGTCTGCTATTGTCAAATAGGATAGTTGAAGTGCTCATATTAGAACCACAGTGGAATCACGTCCCTAGTAGTTAAAAATAATATTCAATCAACGTTAGTCGCTTCTTCTGGCTTGTTTTCATAGACCCGATTTCTTATTTCTCTTGCAACCTCTGGCAACACTGGTCAAACCAACCACCTTAGCGTAAGACTCCACAGAGTGCTGCGATCGACGACACAGTTAAAACTCACCAGGGGGTTCCTGAAGAATTCATATTTGGCATAATTCTTCCTGAAGAGGAGTTTACTGTCGCTGCTCATGGAAGCCTGCACCTGAACCACCATCTCATGGTCCTCCAGACACCTCTCTGTGCACACACACACACACACACACACACACACACACACACACACACACACACACACACACACACACACACACACACACACACACACACACACACACACACACACACACACACACACACACACACACACACACACACACACACACACACACACACACACACACACACACACACACACACACACACACACACACACACACACACACACACACACACACACACACAATTAGCATCCTTCATTTGCATGACTAGACTAGAGTATTGTTATCTATTGCATTCTACAGTGATGCAGCAGAACATGAAACAAACACACCCATTAACTGTCTTAAAAGATCTACATACTGTAGATGAAGCGATGGACAATAGGGGGCGAGAAATTAAGCAAGAGGGTGGAGAGAGAGGGAGAGAGAGAGAGAGAGGGAGGGAGGGAGGGAGGGAGGGAGGGAGGGAGGGAGAGAGAGACAGAGACACACATACACCCACACCCACACATAGAACACAAGGTCTGACAAAGCATTTCAGAGGGATGATGTCATGTGTTTAGGCCATTTGCTGCACAGCAAAATCCAGAGTGTCAATTGAACTCTTTTTGTTTCAGAAGAGACAGCCGTGTGAGAGCATCTGAGCCACACACACACTTTCGATTAATCAAATAATTGAAAAACGTATACAAGCACACACAACGTTAACTTGTGGGGGGGGGGGACATAAAATGGTTAAATATGGAGATAGCTTCTGCCTGACAGTGATTAGTGTGTGCGTGTGCGTGACTGCGCGTGTGTGTGTATTCTCCCTCCGTTTAGAGTGCATCTCGATAGTCGGTGCAGCTGATTAGGAACTGATTGAAGGATGTTCTAGTTCCACATTAGCACTCTGGTACAATTGCACATACACACAATCATGAAATGATGGCAACTGGGATTTAGCCGTAATTCCTCCTTCCAGATTAACTGGCACAGTCACCGTTTTATTGAGGGCGAATGTGCACGCAACACAAGGGGCGTGCACGCACACACAGACACACAGAGACAAACACATATCTCACTGGAACAGTAGTCACAGTTTAGGTGCGTGCGTGCGCATTGTGTGCGAGTGTGCGTGCGTATGTGAGTCTCTGCGTGCGTGCGCACGTGCGTGCGTCTGTGTGTGTGCGTGGGTGGGTGTGTCCTGGCTGCTAGCAGGGGAAATTCCTGTGGAGGGATGAGGGGGGGAAATGATTGGCTCAGAAGCCTAGGGGCTCGTCTGATGGAGAGCTGTGATAGGTCCCTCCCCGCTCTGGTATGACGCTGAAGTCCAGGCCTCTCCGCCCTTCCCCCCTCACTCCCTACCTTCCCTCAGTCTCTCTCCCTCTCTCTCTCCATCCCCCCTCCCCTCTCTTCCTCCTCCTCTCCTCACCTCACATTCCATCCCTCCAGTGCACTTTTCTTCCCCCCCTTTTTTTCCAGAGACGACGTTCAAGCTCGCAGTAGAGTACAAAGCGATCCTTTGACTCTAAAAATAAGACTCGGGAGGAAAGCCTCCTTGCCGAGGACAAAGACAGACGTGCAACAGCAAAAAAAAAAGAGAAAGAAGACAAATTACAAAAAAAAGCTTCAAAGAGAACAGAGGTGAAGCACGAGCCGCCTCTTTTTTCTCTCATGTGAGTGGAACATGGAACCCCCCCCCACCCCACCCCACCCCCCCACCCCTACCAAGTCATATAGAAGACGTACAACCACTAGAGCCATGCTCCAGTGAGCATACACACCGAGTTACACACGAAAAGTGTCCCAAGTCCCACCTGCACAGTGGCACACAAAGGAAGTAAAGACATGTACACACACACACACACACACACACACACACACACAAAATAGCACACCAAAGACCCGTAGACATCACACACACACATAAGCGCGCACACCTGTATGTGCACGGACGTGCATTCACAACCACGCAGAACATGCCCTACGTCCATCCCCGCGAAAACTACGACACTTGCAAAACAGCACAACGTACATGATACGGACAGGTACATACATACAATGGGTAAGCGTCCAGGCACACATGCTTGCATTCCATGACACACATCGTTTCCATATTCAATTTCATTCATATTTTCAAATGGAAATAGATCTACAAGCTCAAAACGATGTGACGTGTTTTGAGCTTTCATATTTTAAGACATTACATTATGTTAAGTAATTTGACATGTGCCCTGTGCAACTTTCGTTTATGAAGCCTAAAAGATACAGCATATTGTTTTGGTTGTTCAACGTTGTTAATTATTTGTGTGAGAATGAATCGACTAAAACGCATAACCATGACAGCCCTAGTCCGTACCTACCGAGACCAAGGAGAGGGTGATGCTCCACCAGCGTCCAGCTGTTGTCGTCCAGACAGTGGCTTTTATAGACCAGCAACTGGCAGACATCTCGGGCCGTCATGTCAGCTGGGATCTCCACCACCTTGCCCGCCCCATCCTCGCTCCACACCTTTACGATCTGGAAAACAAAAGCGAAGCGTGGTTAAGCACTCGGCGTCGGAAAGGACTACTGTGCTGCTTGGTGATGACGATACACAATAGAATTAGCGCCGAAGAGTATACAAGTCCAAGAAGTCCATCCACAAGTCCCTATGGTTGAACTTGTACTCTCTTTGGAGTTCAATTACAGCAACACTAAGGATGTAACTGTACTCAATATGTTCAGTATACATATGTGTCAACGTTTATCTTTTGTGGGCTTTGTCAGAGGTGGATTAAAAACTCTAAACTAAAAGAAACGGGTCAAAAATTCAAATCCACAAAATGAGACAAATGAGGTTGCCATTACCTCCACCTCGAAATCCTTTGTCATGTCCATGGGATGAGAGCGACCCCGAAACTCTCATTTACATTGTCACTACAGCACAACAAAATAAAAGAAACGCGAGAGATGCTTCCGAAAATCTTTTGTGCAAGTTCCAGCTTTTTGTCCACGGCTCTAGCTGTCCATGAGCACACACGCACACTCTCAGTAACAAACATCCACCAGCAACTGGACTGGTCTGTGTCCGCACAGGAGTGCACACACATAAGCCTGTGCACGAGTACCGATGCGCACGTGCACACATGCGCGCGCTCACACATTATAAAAACTAACACTATCCATGTACTCTCGTTTCCTCTTGAACATGCCTCTATAAATATCATTGTTGGGAGCAGCAAGTGGGTATAGTTTACAGTTGAGGTACCTCCCATTGTTGCGCCATTTTGAGCCGTTTCGGCGAAGTGCCCAGAGCAACGTTTGGATTGTGTGTAATTTCGCTTCCTCAGGCCCATGCTGATAGCCTCTACTCAAATAGCTACAGTTCAGCTGCTTCGCACCAGATCAGAGCAGATATACCAGGTGAACATACCTGAGATACAGTACACACGCATACAACAGCACACACACACACAAGCAGACTACCCTCTTGGAAACTCAATATGGTACACGATAAATGAACACTTAATTACATACAGTATGAACACAGTTCATACAAATATGAACATGCTTGAGTACGAGTAAAGCTACACATCAGAAAAGTGAACGCAAGCTACAAATACAGCAAATGTGCCTGTGTGTGCCTGTCTATGTGTGTGTCTCTGTGTCTGTCTGTCTGTCTGTCTGTCTGTGTGTGTGTGTGTGTGTGTGTGTGTGTGTGTGTGTGTGTGTGTGTGTGTGTGTGTGTGTGTGTGTGTGTGTGTGTGTGTGTGTGTGTGTGTGTGTGTGTGTGTGTGTGTGTGTGTGTGTGTGTGTGTGTGTGCACACACCCACACTCCAATATCCTGTGCCCACAGCAGGAAATTTGCTTAAAATTCGGTTGCCTTGTGCTTTCGCACAAAGCAACCACAGATGCACTGCTGAAAATGACATGAAACAAGGCACAAAAAGCAGAGGGGGGCACAGAGAATGAGGGCGGGCAACGCCACAGCTACATGGAATTGCAAGAAACACAAAACTACGCCAACAACAGTGGCCGAACATTACAAAAAAAAAACGGAATCACCACCACCGCGACACAGGACTCCATGCAACAAGAAACGTAGTCACAGATCTCTCTCTCCCTGCCCTGTAAAGCTAATCCTTCCTGACTTGCCCCTTCCCAAAAAGTCAATTTTCCAACACAACATTTCTTCACAAAGTTTAGACATGTCAAGATTGAACAAAAGAAAAAGCTCAGAGCTTTATAGTAACAGTAACTGCTATGGACACACGCACAATCACATGCACATACAGACAGACACGGTTCGCTGCGTTAAATGGAGAAACAAACAGTCAAGAGTCTTACCTCCACAGCCTGAAAGAGGCAACAGTCTGGAGAGCAGGATGGCATTTTCTCACTGAGACCCTGTCCAGTGACACAGGGAGACAGAGCGAGAGAGGGAGGGAGCGAGCGAGAGGAAAGGACAGGAAGTCAGGAAGAGAGGGAGGGACAACAATTGCCAAGGAGAATGCAAGAGAGGTAGAGGGAGAGCAAGAGGGAGGGAGGGATAGAGAGAGAGAGAAAGAGAGAGAGAGAGAGAGAGAGAGAGAGACAGCCTGCCCCTTCTTCTTGTGCTGGGCAGGATAAAGGCTGAGCCGCGAGTGGTGTGAGGCAGCGATCCTCTCTCTCCTCCTCTCCCTCGCTCCCCCCTCTCCTCTCCTCTTCTCCGAGGCTCAGTCGGTGGATTAGCCCAGTGAGAAGCCGCTACCTGTCACGTACTCCGTCTCCTATCACTCCCCCCCCCCCCTCCTTCCCGGGCCACAAGGATTACGATGCCAAAAACGTTGCCATTGGATGACGTTACAGTAGACACCTTACCGAAAAAGCCCTCTCTCTCTCTCTCATACAGTATACGAACACGCCCATAGTCACGGTCAGACCAGACACACAGGGATAAAAGAGCCAGCTCAGGCACCAAACTACTAAGCCAATCAGTGGAACCGCACACACACACGCACGCACACGCGCACACACACACACACACACACACGCATACATGCGTGACAGTGTTGCCGATTGTCATTATGCATTGTGTTCACATTTTAGAGCTCCCTCACGGTTTCAATTCTCTCTCCCTCTCTCTCTCTCTCTCTCTCTCTCTCTCTCTCTCTTGAAAAAGTAACCCCTGTCTCTGTTCTTTCTCCACCACTCCTCCATTTCTTCCCCCCCTCTCTTCTCTCCTTCTCTATGTTGCTCCTCAGCTGTATGTGAAATACTAGGAGGCGGTGTGTGTGTGTGTGTGTGTGTGTGCGCGCGCTGCTGGGGCAACATGTGTGTGCTGGGGCAACATGTGTACCAGATAATGGCTTATCATTTCAGGTCACAGCAGAACACGTACACGGGTCCATTTGGACTCTCAGGGTGAAACTTGTACTTTGCTGTAATACAGCCACTTTCAACCTGGTGTCCCTATTTTTGTGAGAATGTACAAAACAAATTAATGTAAAAAGCGAATGAGTCTCATGGGCCATTTTCGCGTGCCAAGCATATCACTCTGGGTTTGGAGGTTCTCCTCTATGTCAGGGCTGGACGTTGGGAAGCATATCACTCTGGGTTTAGAGATTCTCCTCTATGTCAGGGCTGGACGTTGGGAAGTTGAAGTAAATTTTTCCCCCCTTCGTCGTCGTCCCCCCCCCCCTGTCTGAAACCACGGATCACGTGTCAGACATAAGGACTTACAGGGGGGCTGGGGGCGGCATAGAGGTGGAGGAGGGGGCTATGAGAGGCAAGGGCATTGCTCAGCGTTTCTGCCCTGCCTCAGGGGAGAGGTGTGTGTGTGTGTGTGAGAGAGAGAGGGAGGGGGGGGGGCTGAAAGAGGGAGAATAGGGGCAGGAAAGAAAAAGGTAGAGGGAAAAAGAGTGGGAGGGAGGAACAAGAATGAAACAAAGGCAAAAGAGAGAGAGAACTAAGGAGGAATGTCAGTAATGTAATACTGAGTCATAATCAGGCTCATGTGTGGGACGGCCAACCCAGCTGGCCCCTAATACAGTCTGCATGAGAAATGTCAACCAAAAACGCAACGCACGCACTACATGCAAACTATACTACACTACACGCAAGCTGAGGAATCAGAAATGTAAACTATGCTAACCATCTCCAGCCCGTGAGGTTTTTGGTGGTCGACTCCGACGGTCTCAAAGAGAGTTTTAACACCATCTGGCAAGAAATGTAGCACCGCTGTGTGCACAGCGGCGATGCGTGCACGACACGTGCACACACACACACTTGCACGTATCCTGTACGTAGCCAACACGTGAAGCAGTGAAACAATGGTGTGAGCAATGGGTGGAAGGTGCGTGACGTTTGTGTGATCTCCTAGCACTCCACTCATCACATGGAGTCAGCAGGCCACTTCCTTCCTTCCTTCCTTCCCTCCCTCACTGTGTATCCTCACATCATGAAATATTATTACTGTCTTTCTTTCTTTCTCTCTCTCTCTCACCCCCTCTCTCTCTCTCTTTTCCCCATCCCCCCACTACTATTGTCTCGTTCTATAGGATGGAGTAAGGGGGGGGTTATTGGTCCCCTGTGCTGCTTACAGTAATCAATGCTGGGGGAAATAGATTATCTCCATTTCTCTCTCTCCTCCCAGCACACACACACACACACACACACACACACACACACACACAAGCTGGATTGCAATGTCATGAAGAAATAGCCGCTTGCACACACACATAAACACAGACACACATTGCACGCAGAGGGTCAGAGGTCACACAGTAATCTGCGTGGGGTCAGGCCCATTTGACCAAAAAGGTTTATGGACGCCTAAACCAATCAGGCCACGACACACACACACACACACACACACACACACACACACACACACACACACACACACACACACACACGGCACAGTCAAATTCACATTGTTATTATTTAACTCTGAGAGGGTACAAATGGCACCAAATGAACCCGTATGCACCCGCTCAGAGTTACATGAACACTCAGGGGTTTACTGTGCACTTGCGCAGGCACATACGACCAATTGCATGGTTTTAAGCGAATGCAGCTCTTTTCCTAAGTAGTATTCTCAGAGATGACTGTGTGAAGGGAGGCAAAGTGTCAGAACCAGACAAAGAAAATTGCAGGATGAATAGGACAGAGGAGAAGACAAATGAAATGTTGTTTGAAAAGCGTCTTTCCGATAACGAGGTTAGATAATTGGATAATTGGAAGGTGTCGACCACGTCCCGGTTCAATTCCGGCGGGAGACGTGCGTTGCGTGTCTCGACCACTGCTCAATTTCCTGTTTCTCTATAATGTCGTGTCTGAAAAAAGGAAGAAAAAGCAAACCTTTTAGGGATAAAAAGGGGCATTTTGAGAAGCGCCCCCCCCCCGCAAAACTACGATTTTATATTAATAAATGAATAATGTAAATAAATAACTAAATAAATCATGTTAGTTCCATTGATCCAAGCCGGACACAATCGAGTGAGTGATTGATTGACCATTCAAATAAACGTGCTCTGAAAATGCACGCAGTCCACCCATTTTACCAATTCCGGCGGGAGACGTGCGTTGCGTGTCTCGACCACTGCTCAATTTCCTGTTTCTCTATAATGTCGTGTCTGAAAAAAGGAAGAAAAAGCAAACCTTTTAGGGATAAAAAGGGGCATTTTGAGAAGCGCCCCCCCCCCCGCAAAACTACGATTTTATATTAATAAATGAATAATGTAAATAAATAACTAAATAAATCATGTTAGTTCCATTGATCCAAGCCGGACACAATCGAGTGAGTGATTGATTGACCATTCAAATAAACGTGCTCTGAAAATGCACGCAGTCCACCCATTTTACCACTTAACATGGCAGCCTATATGTAGGGTTAAAACCTTCACAAATGTTTGTTGTGAATGATTAGATGAACCAGGACAGGAAACTGACTTTTACACTGGCAGAGTGGGGAAAGTCCCACCAGTGCCCCCTAGAGTCTGTGTTGCTTGTTGCACCCAACCAGAACAAAGTGGTTTGGCTTCCTTTTAGAGCCCCACAATCTCACTAGTGCATCTCAAAATACAAGTGGCAAAAATAAAATTACACTCATGGAAGAAGGGGCTAATTAGAGAGAAGGCCATGATGTCATCAGAATCAATAGGGCAGGCTCTCTTAAGAGTGGGTGCTGCGGCACCCTATGGGTGCCTTGACGCAAACCTTCAGAATACTTTAATTCAATATTTGGAATGTATCAATGTCACCTGCACTTTACTTGGTGCGTCTTTACTGGGTATAACAATTATTTAATCTGTATGGAAACTGATACTCTCTCAAGTTTTCCTTGTGACATACTCTATCCTAGGGGGAAGGTATTAAAGGAGCATTCAGTGATTTGGGTGATTTGGAAACCCCCAGCAGTGATTTTTGTACTTTTTCTGTTTTGTATGTGTCTATGGAGTTAACATTACTCTAGTGTTTTCTATGTGTCTATGGAGTTAACATTACTCTAATAGACCCCCAGGTGTTTTGTATGTGTCTATGGAGTTAACATTACTCTAATAGACCCCCAGGTGTTTTGTATGTGTCTATGGAGTTAACATTACTCTAATAGACCCCTGTCACCACCAGCTATGGGACGCAAAATCTGATCACCATTTTCCTAGATTACAAGCAGGATTTTCAAACCTCCATAAATCGGAATCCAGGAGAGCTGTCCTTGGTGGATCTTCTGCCAAAGTATTAATTAATTCGTTAATTCGGTATTGTTGCAAATTGTAAACTTAAAATGACGTGTTACACTGGAATATTACATAATGGAATATTATATTGCATACACACTGAATGCAGCTTGACGCCGAAACGTGTCCGTGTTTGCTGTGTTTGTCCATGTGCTTTAATATGAATTCAAACTACCAGAAGGAACTTTGGAGTGCTGGCTATTTCTTTCTCAAAATGAAGTAACATAAACATGCCTCAGCACTGCATCTCTCTCTCTGCCTCGCACAGAAAAACTTAATAAAAAGCAATAAAAAAAAACTATGTCATGGCGTCTTAGAGTCTAAAAAAAGCCCTGCTAGCAAATCAGTAGGGTGCATTCTCTGGTGCACAGCAAATTCCATGGCAATCCAGCCAGTAGTTTATGAGATATCTTTGTGGCCAAAGTGCTGGATGGACCGACAACAACACATACGTTTTACAAAATTGGAGACACCAGCTTTAATACATCATGGCACATTTATTATAGCTCAATGAAAAGGTTATTAGATATCTTATCAATAAAAACAACAGAGGAACCTTATGAACCCAGTCCTACCCAATATATTATGTATGCAGCGGTGACAGACACCCATGGTATCAGGACACCATCATTTAGACCAGCTCTCCAACTTTGTTTTGTTTTGCAAACACTAGAGTGCCGGTAGTTCACAGTACGCATGGTTCTTGCAGAAATAGTCTTTTGGAAAGGAATACCAGCACTCACTTTGATCCATTTAGGATTTCTCATTTATTACAGGTTCACTGCCAGCAGCAGAACATGCAGGCGTTTCGGCCCACAGGCCTTCCTCACACTTGTAGCTCCGTGAAAAACAATTAAATCCTATATACTGTACTTCATTTACTGGGTTTATACCAGGGGGGCAGTCAGACAGATATTTTGTGAAGCCACTAAGGAAATGAAAGTTCATATAATGGCCTGTTGTGGCGCTGTCATTGGGCTCAAAAAACCCCATAGCCCCATAGAAGTCCATGTATTTGGGCCCAACTTCACCTCGACTGTATTACCTTAATAAACATGGTCATGAATACTTTTTGCTTCCAGTCACTAGTTTAAAGTCTCATTTATAATTTCATAATATTCTTTTTGTAAAATTATGGTCCCATTTATAAAAAAAATGACCATAAAGTCGCGCATGTTCTGAGGGGCGTGGCTACCGTTACAGTCTATGAACGGGATCCCCCACCCACTCGAGTCAAAATAAAAACCAACGAAGAAGAAGGGGGGAAGTCCCGCCTCGTTGTCTGGGCCAGCCAATGGCCAGCTGGGCCCAAACGGATCTAGAAAGATGGCGACTTCCATTGCAAGGACTGACAGGCTTCATTTTACGTTCATGTTAGACCCGCGGAACGCTTTGTCCATATTTTTTACAGTCTATGGTTTATACTTGGCCCATTCCGTTTTTCCCTGAAAATGGGCGATTTACAATCTGCTTTTAAATAGGCTATTTTCAATTAGTCTACGCCTACTATCACATGCCCAGAAGGACACTATGGATTCAAGTGGTTACATGGATATCATACTCTTTTTGTCACTGACCCTGATAACTCATTACTGTTATTATCGTCATTAGACTGTTATTATCGTCATTAGACTGTTATTATCGTTATTAACTATAATAACAGTCTAATGACAATACTAACAGTCTAATAACAATAATAACAGTCTAATAACGATAATAACAGCTGCAAAGCAGTCCAAGTTCCAGTCGTGCTCCTGTTAAGGATGACTTCCCGCTGACATCATTGTCTGGGTTATCTTTTTTAAATGGTTCTCGGGGGAGCCTCGCCCTGAAAGAAAGCTATAGTCTGCCAATGTGAATGACACTTTTGACAGGCCTAAAATATAGCATGCTGAAAGCAGCCATTGTCGATTATTATAGGCCTAGGGAATCCCTGCATAATGAACATAAAAACGTACAGTATGTGGCACACATTAAACATTATATCTCTGCTGTCTGGAATTAACCACCCAACTCCAAAATGTACATTTTTCAGGAAATTAAATAACAAGTAGAGTTAAGTTATAGAACTGCAACTTATAGAATGTGCACTTGCTGTATCAGAACCTTGTCTTTATCACAATTGAACGGTCAAATTATGTACTTGCACTGCTGCTACAAATTGCATTTCACAATTCACACAGTACTATTCTTACTAGCAAATGCAAGTAACTGCTCACACTGTCGAGCCCTTGTCTCGCATATTGTATACCTTAGTGGGGCTTTCTGTAGTCACGTTTGCAGTCTGTAGTCATGGTGTGGTAGGGGAGAGCGGGCTTAGTGTCCCATTGGCCGTAGGGCTTAGTGTCCTATTGGCCGATAGTTATAGAAACGGGTGGATCCAATGGAGTTATGAGGTTTTGGCCGAATCACTTTTTAATACTTCATTGGGTGTTCAATAGCACTAATATATGGGAGGGAAAAAAACAAAGTTAGCTGGTTTCTGCCAGACAGCGGCGATATGGGAATGTCACAGTGAGTGTAATGCAACGGTTTGCATCACAGACACACAGTACAGGACATACATTATGCAGAGACTGCAGTAAAGGTTTATCTGTTCAGCGTTAAAAGCTAATGTTATGGGTTGTTTGCAGAACATGGTGGAGAAACCGCATGTTTGTGTGTGTGTGTGTGTGTGTGTGTGTGTGTGTGTGTGTGTGTGTGCGCACTTGTACTGAGAAATGTCTCGTTGAAGGGTTAGGTCATTGCATTATGACAGCAAGCAAAATAGAGTTACTGCTCTGCAAACACTTGAAAGAAACGTGTTAACCCACATAACGGACACAGACACACACACGTCTGACTAATACATTTGCTCAGACACTCGTGGTTCTAACTTAGTTACGAGTCCTCCCTAGGCGATGGACTAAACTCAATTTAGTCCTTTAACTGACGGTGCCAGAGAGGCGACACATACAGTATAATGACCGTGTCAGTAGCTCCAAAGAGCCAGTGCTAAACTGATATATGGAGTGCATACAATATGTACATCAATCTGATGAGGACACTCATGGGCATCTGCAGATCTTAACACAAACACACACACACACACACACACACACACACAGCCACACACGCACACGCGCACACACACACAGCACCTGATCTGATTGCAGTGGATCAGGAGACCCTTGCGTGCAAAGGTACATCAGCTGACCACAAAGAAAGGGAGAGGGGAAAGAGAGGGGGGAGAGAGAGAGGGGGGAGAGAGAGAGAGAGAGAGAGAGAGAGAGAGAGAGAGAGAGAGAAATGGGAAGGCTTTGTAAGACTCCAAGCTTTAGTATTAAATCATTTCTTATAGCGTAGTAAATCACCACCATATATCCCTAATGTCCTTGGCCGCATATAAAAGCAGGTAGTACAGTACATAAGGCAAGAGTGCAAAAGCCAGAGCAAACCCCGGGTGGCTGATAAAGACATGCCGCAGAGAGGACCTCTATCCCTGGAACCTTACCAAGGCCCTGTATAATCCATGGTATTATGGGGGAATTGTACAGTGCAACATTGCCCTCACCACAACTTGCGTGGGAAACTGCAATTGTCAGACTCTAGCGCAAACTACGCTAAGGCTACTGAATTAGCTCAGCCTCTTATCAGCAGAGCTGGGTTCGAGGTCAAGGCGGTTGGGCGCCCACCCCCATTACTTCTAAAATCACAACTGGGCAGAGCTATAGCTTAATGGCATCAGTCCACGATAGCCAGAAAGAGTAACCCATTTATGTTATCAGGGATCGTAAATTCATCACGCTATACGCAGACATGCACACAATTTATTGCGCAGGATCCATGTACAGGGAAAAGTTAATGATGTGACCTCGTGTGCAATGGGGGGAAAAAGGTTGAAGCTTAGTCAGGAATGTTAAGACTCCCAACTCAACAGCTGGATGGGGAGGCAAGGGAGGGAGCGAAGGACAGAGAGGTGAGAGACAAAGAGTGGGAAAGAGGAATAAAGGGAGATCAAGAAAGTCTGAGAAACAATGTCTATTTTTGCTAGTGAGATTTGTATGCAGTGACGTGACCCTACTCCCGCTCATGAATTTAAATTTTCACTCCACCGGCACAGATATATTTCAAGCTAAATGTTTGTTTACAAGATTCACTGCTTCACCGAGTATATGAGTTAGGTTTTAAGGCATGTCTGAGACTAGTCTGTGTTGTTAAGTCATACAGGGGCAACTGGCGTCACTTAATGCGACCCGCAGGTTAATATCAGAATACTGATATATTATTGATTTCAGCTAATTACTAGTATTAAAACGTTATTGTCTTTTTTATGTCCAATGCATTTGTATTTAGTTCATAAAGTTAAGATACGGTATAACTAAGGTACATTTTCAGGATTCCAATTCAAAAATAACAAAAAAAATAAATAAATCAGGATTTCAATTCAAATATAGCAAAAATAGCTGAACTACAAGCTCAAAACGCATCGCACTGCGACGCGTTTTGAGCTTATAGATCGGCTATTTTTGCTATGACAGTAATATATGCAATGTG
The DNA here is from genome assembly GCF_963924005.1 of Protomyctophum bolini. Classification (NCBI taxonomy): domain Eukaryota; kingdom Metazoa; phylum Chordata; class Actinopteri; order Myctophiformes; family Myctophidae; genus Protomyctophum; species Protomyctophum bolini. Next base: position 23,411,134 of record NC_137878.1, read on the forward strand.
GCCCTCTGGAGTGAGTGGAAATATACGTAGTGGCCCTTTTCCATCGTCAAAGTTGCCCACACCTGGTTTAAGTGACTGGTTCTCTACGGGGGGGGGGGGGTCCCACTCCCAGGGGGTCCACAGCTAGCCTAAATGATCGATAGTTACAGCAGGAACCAAATATGGACACTTATGGGTCTGTAACTGAAGGTGCATTACGTTCCATTTGTGCACTCCCAGGTTTAAATTAACACTGAGGATTTTACAGTGTACACTGAGGTGCCAAATATTAAAATTAAATCAAATAGGGGTTCATGCATGGCCTGATGCATATTATGAAACTGGTGGTCCTTGAGAGTTGGTTGAGGTTGAAAGTCTCAGTTGCACGCACGCACGCACGCACACACGCACACACACAGCTCGTCCTTAGTCCTTGCACCACCTCACGTCTTCTAACTCATGTGAGACATTACACAACATGGCATGCAAGCCGAGCCACAGAGGCCTGGAGCTGAACACAAAGACGCAGCCAGTCTGTCCCTGATTCAATGAAAGCTTATACATCTCAGATCTGATTTGATCGCCTACTGGTTTCATCTAATCAGGCGCTAGACTGACCACGGGGAGTTTTGGACCATTACAGCATATTAAGTGTTTGGTGCGTCTACACGCATTCAGATGAAGCTTGTATAGCAGAGGCGTGTGGAGTTGGGAATTCCGCAGTTTCCACAATGCAGGAGACACGGGTGAAGCCTAGAAAGCCTACATACTGTAGTACACTATGGAGACACGGGTGAAGCCTAGAAACCCTACATACTGTAGTACACTATGGAGACACGGGTGAAGCCTAGAAAGCCTACATACTGTAGTACACTATGGAGACACGGGCGAAGCCTAGAAACCCTACATACTGTAGTACACTATGGAGACACGGGCGAAGCCTAGAAACCCTACATACTGTAGTACACTATGGAGACACGGGCGAAGCCTAGAAAGCCTACATACTGTAGTACACTATGGAGACACGGGCGAAGCCTAGAAAGCCTACATACTGTAGTACACTATGGAGACACGGGCGAAGCCTAGAAACCCTACATACTGTAGTACACTATGGAGACACGGGCGAAGCCTAGAAACCCTACATACTGTAGTACACTATGGAGACACGGGTGAAGCCTAGAAACCCTACATACTGTAGTACACTATGGAGACACGGGCGAAGCCTAGAAAGCCTACATACTGTAGTACACTATGGAGACACGGGCGAAGCCTAGAAAGCCTACATACTGTAGTACACTATGGAGACACGGGCGAAGCCTAGAAAGCCTACATACTGTAGTACACTATGGAGACACGGGCGAAGCCTAGAAACCCTACATACTGTAGTACACTATGGAGACACGGGCGAAGCCTAGAAACCCTACATACTGTAGTACACTATGGAGACACGGGCGAAGCCTAGAAAGCCTACATACTGTAGTACACTATGGAGACACGGGTGAAGCCTAGAAAGCCTACATACTGTAGTACACTATGGAGACACGGGCGAAGCCTAGAAAGCCTACATACTGTAGTACACTATGGAGACACGGGCGAAGCCTAGAAACCCTACATACTGTAGTACACTATGGAGACACGGGCGAAGCCTAGAATCCCTACATACTGTAGTACACTATGGAGACACGGGCGAAGCCTAGAAACCCTACATACTGTAGTACACTATGGAGACACGGGCGAAGCCTAGAAACCCTACATACTGTAGTACACTATGGAGACACGGGCGAAGCCTAGAAACCCTACATACTGTAGTACACTATGGAGACACGGGCGAAGCCTAGAAACCCTACATACTGTAGTACACTATGGAGACACGGGCGAAGCCTAGAAACCCTACATACTGTAGTACACTATGGAGACACGGGCGAAGCCTAGAAACCCTACATACTGTAGTACACTATGGAGACACGGGCGAAGCCTAGAAACCCTACATACTGTAGTACACTATGGTCGGGCAATCAACCGCAAACATACGCTGCTGTCGGGAGGAAACCACCTAAATCCATAGGCTATTGAACGTGCGTTACGTCTGTGTGTTGGTTAAAAAAATATTGAACCAATGAAAAGTAGACAAAACCACTTAACTCCATTGGAGGCTCAAACTGTCTGCTAAAGCAGTTAAATCCACCACGTCTCCCTGATCTCGCTCATAGGTATAAAATAATTGAGAAACAGTTAATACTGTACATTTATTTATTGGGACCCTCTCGAAAGCGAGATACTGTATCTCTAAATAAAGAATTTCAAACATATATATAATTTCTTTATTTCTTAAATATCAACGAATAGACAACAACAAAGTTCTAATACCGGTAGGTTTTTTTAATTGAATAAATATTGGTCTGATAACCCTGCATACAAAAATAGCTCATCTACAATATGGCTAAAGTGATTAAAACCAGGAAAAGAACACACTTTTACACAGTATTAATATATCCAAAATCCCTCGTATATCAATATAATATCCATATATTGTCCAGCCTCTTAAGCCCACGGTGCAGTGGAGGCCAGTCAGCCTCATGGTATGTTCCTAAACAAGTAACAACACTAATTAGGATAGGCGCCGTTGCAGTTTGTCTGTGAGTTTCCTGAATTATGGTACTGTATGTCCACAGCTTGCAACAGTAGCAAGTGCCGTGGGAAGGAAAAGGTAATAAAGCGTAAAATGCTGTTAAATGCGTGTATAAGTTATCCGAAACCAAACAGACAAATACATTTTATAACTAGGACCAAATGAAGAGTATTCCTTTCCTTTTGTTAAATGTTGGAAATATTTACAAAATACATCACTAAACGGGTTATTACTGTAGTTGATTAATTGATTATTCAATTTCTGGTCAGACACATAACAATAATTTGACTTCTTGGAAAAGAGACGTGATGCAACACCCTGCCAACTTGCTTTTGGGCACACGCACGCACGCACGCGCACGCGCGCGCACACACACACACACACACACACACACACACACACACACACACACACCTTTGTGCAAACTGCAAAGTCGCAGTCTGACTCTTGAACATGTGAGATGATGTCAAGGAAATGCATAAATAATGCTTTGTCTCCCCTAGTGTGTGTGTGTGTGTGTGTGTGTGTGTGTGTGTGTGTGTGTGTGTGTGTGTGTGTGTGTGTGTGTGCGTGCGTGTGTATGAGTATGTGTGTGTGCACGTGCACGTGTGTGTGTGTGTGTGTGTGTGTGTGTAAAGGGTCATCTAAAATAACTTATTGTTCAGGGCGGGCATCCTGAGAACATCTCTGACGAGGACAGGAACATTCCCTGGACAGGGGGAAGGAAGAGCTAAAGTTCGACCAGTTGCAACCTGGCCTCCCTCTTTTGGGCATGTCGTGTTTTTGGGGAAAAAATAAACAAACAAAAATTTCCATTTTTTTAAACTTTCGTGAAATAGCCGACAACTTGAGACTACAAGTCTCAAGTCGCCATGCGCTGTGAGCTTGTAGATTATTTTACTACAGTAAAGTTTGACCTGATCAGTTCCGCAAATAAATATTGTGAAAATAGCTGATCAGATCAGCAATTTTTGTCTCTTCATTATTTGACAAATTGGCCAATATTTGACCAGTTTTTATAGTATCGTTTGTTGATAATAATGGTAACGGTACTTCTTTTCCCCTCTCTTTTTTAAGCATTAGGCATTAAAAGTTCTTAAATTATCACTTCATGATATCACGATGTCACACATTAATTTTAACTCTGTACCAATGATGGTGGCAGAGTGAAATGAGGAATCAGGTGGTCGAGTGCTAGCCTGGCTAATAAGCCAGACCGAATCAGCCATTGGCAAAAGAAAATTGCCTGCCGGCGGATTACAGTCTGGAGAGGCTCAATTGCACACCCATTTCCTACACCAGAGCACTGGTGTGGCCAATTGGGACACGGTATGCAATATGGGTGGGCTTTGGTACAGTGACGTTCAATGCTTGAGACCTTTGACTGACAGTAGCTCTGACCAATTCCGTCAAAGAGAAAATGTTTGAACCCACCCCCCGGGAAACAAGATCCATACACAGAATCTACAGACTGAAATACCACACGACAGTGTGATTTGAGTCTGGCTTATTAGCCAGGCTAGTCGAGTGCCTGTTCCGCTCACAATTAAAGACCAGATCATTGTGCTTGTGTCCTTGTTGGTGTCATTCATGTGGTTCCCTATAACGTTCCCTCCTCTTCCATTTGTCACTGACTAGAGGCAAACTCATCTAACGTAAAGACACCGTGTTGAAGGTGTGCACTTTCTTCCCCACTCTCTTTCCCGTACTCGTAAAAGGTACCCTCCAAAGGAGTACAAGTTGTGTCCGACTGCAATGGCATCACCGGAGGATGTCACCAGTGTTTCTTTCAGGTGTTCCGTCCAGTGAAACATTTTATCAACCAGCACCTCTGCAAATCACTGTTGACAACTAATGCTCAAAAACACTGCACTGGGTCTATAGACCCACAGTACATTCTCAATGTTCTTATGATGGTAGCACACAGTCAATGGCAGTCAAGCAGTATGTTGCTAATACTGTATCAACTCCTCGTCGATGCTAAGGCCATGACTTAGCCCTGACTGGCCCAACTCATAAAGTCAAATGAATCTCTTGACCTTATGCCATCACCTGTATACATCCTCCACCAAGTTATCACACTTATGTCACCATGACCTTATAAGGAGTTCCCAATGCAGCTACGCCCACGTGTATTGTCTAACCCCCCAATGCATCGTCATGGCATCAGGCACAATCAAAATGGCCCATATAATGTACGGGTGTAAGCTGGTGACTTACAGAATTCTCCATAAATGGGCATATAAGGGACGAATAGATACAGACTAGGTCTCCTCTCCATATATGGGCATAAAAGGTACAAGCACTGACAGATACAGTCAGATATCTCCATTATATAGAGGAATAACAGTCGGGTTGGTGGTGGGACGCACGCATGAGGGCCACGCATGAGGGCCACACATGAGGGCAATGTAGATATACATTCAATTTGTACTCGGGGGTCCTTGAAATTAAACGTTTTTTTTAAGCACCGCTATAATCAACATATCTGTGTGCATATATACTGTATACACCAGGGGTCGGCAATAGGTGGCCCGCGGGCCATTTGCGGCCCACGAGGCGCCCCCTTGTGGCCCCTGGAAGAATTTAATTTTTATTATATATTTTCAAATGGGGTCTTGCCCTGAAAATAAATAATTGTACACTCTCAAGAGTTAAAGATTTATATGGTGGGGACCACCTGGAACCCCCTCAAGGACCACTGGATGAGAACCACTGTTCTACATCTATTCTAAGCTTAATTAATGAATGAAAAAATAAAAACCCACATTTTTTGCGCGCACGGACTCGGCCCCCAGCCTGGTACCCTACTCAAAATATGGCCCTTGAGGAAAATTAATTGAAGACCCCTGGTATGTACATTACACACACACGCAGGCAGGACTTGGATGTTGTGACACTCTGAGGGAGAGGGGACAGCGTGTGAACGGGAAACGAGTGTCTGTCTTGTCAGAGAGGGAGGGGGGTTGTGGGCGGATGCAGAGGGTTCAGAGAGCTCTGAAAAGCAGACATTCCCAGCCGAGCTCCGGAACTCTGCCCTCCACACACACACACACACACACACACACACACACATCCTGGAGACACCACTCACCTCCTTAAACAACAAAACACTACTGCCGCCACCGGTGTGTGTGTGTGTGTGTGTGTGTGTGTGTGTGTGTGTGTGTGTGTGTGTGTGTGTGCACGCTTCTGCCTGGGAGATTGATAACCACCCTTCCACAATAACATACAGTCAGATAACCCAGGGTGAACTGTTGTGTAATCGAGGGAAAGGCTCTCACTACAGCCAAGGTCAACACGCATGCATACACACACACACACACACACACACACACACACACACACAACAGGCCAGTCAGCTGATTTAAGCACACCACACACATATAAACACACAGAGCTCTCGCAATTAAGTTCAAGTAAAAACAACAGACAGAACAAGGAATATATAGGAAAATATCACATGGGTGGTTTTCGAGCATCATAACTCATTCGATGGTCAAATACTACCAACTCCAACGTGCTTCATCAGGTGTCCATAGCATGAAATATATATTATTTACCTTTTATTTCATATTTTGAGACTGTGCCTTACCACAACTGTCCTGGGGATTGAGGGTGGGGGTGGGAGGCATAGATGAATGAGGGTTTTATTTTATTTTTCTCTACTTCCTTTTGTATATCTTTGTCACTTAGGATTTGTCTGACCTAATGTATCTTTTTTTATATAATATTGATTGCATTACTAGTATGTGTGAAGGCTGTTCTTATTTTAGAGGCTACCTATACTCGCCCCTGGGCTTGTTTTGTCAAAAAAAAGATCATAAAAAACGATTTTGAAAAGAGGAAATTACATTTCTGTTAAATAAAATTTGAACATATGAAAAATAACTGAACGGTAACCATAAATAAAATATTGAATGTACTATGGCCAAAATAGGATAGCATAATTAATAATCTTAGACAATCTACAAGCTCACAACGCGCCAGTTCACAATGCGTTCGTGAGCTTGTATCTGCAAGTGTAAAATGCATGGACATTTTTCAAAATGGAAACATTTATGACGATTATGGCAACATAATTGTGATTATCTCAAATTTGTGGCGATCAGGCAATTATGTAATATAAGTGTACTGTGACAGGCCTACTTACATGGTTGTCATTGGCAAGGATGGGGCTGAGGATGGGGGAGCCTGCAGGGCTGCAGAGCTCAGGGAACGGGTTGGGGATGGCTGGGAGAGAGGAGGGACGCATCTGCTGCTCTTCCTGCAATCGCCTGCAGAGGGGGACAAACATACACACACAGGCTATAGCCATGTCACAGAAAAACACCACACATTCAAGATTTCAAGAGGGATAACTTGCGTGTGCGCGAATGTGCGTGCATGTGTGCTTTTGTGCGTACAGACATATAGGGCCATACATGCACACACAACGGACAAAGCCAACTCGGATCGTGACAAATCATGACAATGAACACAATATTTTGGGCCGATCAAATCATTAGAAAGAAGAAAATAAAGGCAGGAGACAACACTATTTGTTTTGTTTTTCTTCTTATAAATTATTTGATCGGCCCAAAACATTGTGTTCATTGTCATGATTTGTCACGATCCGAGTTGGCTTTGTCCGCGGCGTAACCGTCTTTAAATAAATACTTAAAGAAAATCCTATGGGAGAAATGCATTGCATTTCATTTCCTGGGCCACTCGTCGTTCTGAAAGGGGGAGGGACTGCGACGCTCTATAGGCCTAGAAGATAGACAGGAAAGAGGGAGAGAGAAGGGGAGGGACACGCAGCAAAGGTAGTCATGAACGGGACTCGAACATGCAGTGCGCTGTCAGGCCAAAGCCTATATGTGGCATGTGCCAGGACCACTTGGCCAGCGGGCGCCCCAAGCACCACACCTCTTACATGCTTTCTGCTTAATGAAGTGTCCCTGTGCTGCTGCGATGCATTTACATTATTAGTTTTTACGGCTGTGGCACTCAGACAGGTGTCGGTCTGCACCGAACATAACAGATCTGCCCGAATACAAGATCTGCTGATGTGTTCGGTGCGCCACCATTGAAGAACGGAATATAAATCACAGGCAGCAGCAAGCGAGAACTTCAGGGAGAGAGAGAAAATTAGAGAGAGATGCATGCATGACAATGGGGTCTGGGATTTAACTTTAGCCTATTTTGTGCAGAACTGAGCATGTGAAGTTGCTATTTCGCCAACTATTATATGTCCGTTCTTTCAATGCGCCATCATTTGACCTAGGGTTTTTTTTTAGGGTTTTCGGGTCTAAAATGGTGTTACATGTTAGGGTCGGGCCGGCTCAGTGGGGCACAGTTAGGGTCGGGCCTTAATTTTCAGGTCTAATGTCTAATGCAAGGTGATTGGAACATTGTGTTCTACCTGATGTGCATGGGCTGAGAGCGCCGCAGCCTCTCCCGGGAGGGGGCCTGCTGGCTGCGCCCAGGGTGGGGAGCATACACGTGGTGGTGTGGAGCGTGCACGTGGCCGTTGCTGTGCAGGAGCAGCGGCGCGTCGGACCGTGTGCTGCAGCTGGAGTACACGCTCTCCATGGACGAATTCATCTCGTTCACCAGCTGCTCCAGATCCACATCATCATCTAGCGGGAGAGAGAGACAGATATAAGCAGGGGTCATCGCCATGTTAGCTTGTGGTGGACATTTTTGTCAACATTCCATTTTTGCCACGGATATACAAAAGGAGTTGACAATAATATTACCAGAAACGCATAAATAGATATGTCAAAATGTCAAGAATAAGACAATGGCCCGGTTTCCCAAAGGACACCTCTTACACCATGGTGTAAGAAGTGGTGTTGCACATGCTCAGTTGCTCCTCTCGGCCGCACACAGAAGCCTGTGAACATAGACATTCCATGCATACAGTAGATGTGCCACACAATGGTAGGCCTGGTATGGTATAGTCCTCAGGCCATGGTAGGCCTCAGGTCTACCTTTTTTTTCTTCTTTTTAGTAAAGAGAGCCTACTGTCAGCTGTCCAGTACCATTGCGTGGCACATCTATGCACGGAATGTCTATGTTCACAGGCTATGTGTGCGGCCTAGAGGAGCAACTGAGCATGTGCAACACCACTTCTTACACCATGGTGTAAGAGGTGTCCTTTGGGAAACCGGGCCAAGGACAGTCAGAAATGAAAAGGGTGGGCATATTACAAAGCTGCAAATACCCACTAGATGTCACCAATATGGAGATACAAGGTTTCTGCCCGACAGCAACGATAAGCATCATTGGGTATTAAGACAGTCTACATTAACACTACATTAGGAAAGCTGGGTATTTAAATCTCGGATTTGCACTTGCATCTCCTGCACCAAGCAAGGTTTATGACACTGGTTCTCAATGGGGTCAGGGGACCTGCAGAGGTTGATGCTCAATATGCTATCAGCCTCCAATCACTGGCACAACAGAGACGTCACACCATGCATCAATAAAAAGTGGGGTCATTTTAGGGTGAGGTGTTGGATTATACTTAGAAATGGAGTTAGGTTACAGTAGGGTCAGTGCTTGGGCATTTTTGTGGCAGAGGTTCAAAATTGAAACAATAAAAGCCAAGGTAAGCCGTGGAATGTATGTTACAAATGAAATGAAGTGTGTGTGTGTGTGTGTGTGTCCATGTCATACAGAATTCCTGACATTGTTGTACACTGGAAAGAGACTGCTCACCAGTAGTGTGTGGTACAGGGTGGTGAAACACTGAAAAGACACGTGCCAAGTGTTCAGGGTTCAGTCTGAGACTGAGAGTGCTCTTTGGTCATTCGGAAATTCAATATGTTGTGCTCTGGGCGCAATCAGTGTGCAAACTGACCACTCCCGACTGAAAAGCCTGAAAATGGAGGATGGCTATTTGAAAATAGCCAATCTACTCAACGTTTTGTATTTAGGAAACTTGATGGCGGGAAAGATAGAAGGAGAGGATATAGATAAATAAAATAGAATAATAAAAAATATTATTGGCAGCAGGAAAGAAAGAAATGGGGGCAGATGGACCCTCCAACACAGGGACAATGGGAAGAGTTGATTGAAGAAATATATCTCATGGAGAAACATCATTTGAGACTGCAGGAAGATCAAATGGATGATAAATGGTTGAAATGGACAATATTCAAGGCCGAACATAAAGACGAAGGGTATGGGGGAATAAGGAACAAAGGAAAATGCCTGGGACTATGTGAAGTAGTATGGAAGTTTGGATCGGCAAATGTCGACTGTGTTTTCTTTTTCCTTTTTTTTATGTTGTAAATTGTTTAAAAACATTTTATGTCAATACTTTTGTACTTTTACCCAAGTAAATTTAGAATTACAGACTTTTACTTGTATTTCTACATTATAGTATTGATTCTTTTATTGAAGTAAAACATTGTTAGTGCTTTTACCACCACTGGGTGCTGGTCTCACCAATGCTGCAGTAACTTGTGATTATGCTTGGAAAGCAATATTTCTATATACACAAACAAACACCCGCAGGAGAACTATTTTATACTTCCTAGCGATTCTCACCATTTCCGGTTTGCCGTTATCTCTACATAAACAAAACTGCTTCACATTGGTGCCGGTTACACCAATGCAGATAAAACTGATGTAAGAGAGTCATCCGAGCCAAAGAACACAGGAGTAAACTAGGAGTAAACAGAGAGATACTGGCTAACGACAACCATTTCTGAAAAACACGAGATCTGCAATTGTACTTATTACTTAGTATATTTCCGGACATTTAAAAATAAATAAAAATAGGGCTCATCATGATAGACATAATTGCCCATTCCTAGCCAACTCAAAACATGGGTGCGCGCGCGCACACACACACACACACACACACACACACACACACACACACACACACACACACACACACACACACACACACACACACACACACACACACACACACACACACACACACACACACACACACACACACACACACACACACACACACACACACACACACACGTCCCCGTGCCCCCCCATCCCCACGGGACAGGGCGTCATGTGATGGTGAGGGGGTCATGTGCAGGGCAGGGTTGCTTGTCAAGCATTTAGGAAGAATGACAGAGCACATAAGGACAGAGGTTGAAATAACAGAGAGAAAGACAGAGGGAGGAGACAGAGATCAAGAGAGAGAGAACGCAGACTGAATCATGGAAGAAAGTTTTTAGGGCTGAAATGATCGATTCTTTTCTTTTACGTTAGTGATTAATCGGATACGTCAAAATAATAGATTTTTGTAATTAAATTGAATAGACTGATTACCACTTTAGGGACGGTGATTAAAAAACCTTCCCTGCCAAGGGTTTATTTTGATTAAGTTAGATCACGCTCGTATGCAACATATGAATGCCTATCGTTTGCTAGGCGATAGATTAAAAAAAAGAAAAAAAAGAAATCAACCACCAGTTGTTTTTCAAATGCTTTTATCTTCGATTATTTTCCCAGATTCCGTTTTTAATCTAAACAAGTTTTGTTCATGGCCGACAACTGTCACAGCATCACGCAGCTTGTAGATCGAATATATTTGAGCTATTTTTGAACATTGTTCAATTGATGCGTTTACTTTAAAATCAATGATATTTTATAATTGATTAAATTGATGAGTTTGATTAACTGCTGAAGCTCAAATTGAATGAAAAATGTGAGAGAACAGCAACTGAACAAACAGAAGAATAGAACAAACCTGAACTGGGGATGAGGAAACCTGGACTATGAGTGAATGAGTGAGTGAGTGTGGCGCTGAGAATGACGCTCAGCGTTATCATTGGGATTAATAATGTCTACATGAATATGCTGTTCACCAAACTGCCCAAACCCTGGCAGTTGCCAGAGAAAGGTAAAAGTATGATCTATGACCCCAAGCGGGGGTAGAATTGACTGTATGAACAGGCAGAAAGCCTGACAGTCTAGGTGTGAAATGGGACACCACTATCTCTGTCTCTAGGGAAGAGAGGCAGTAGTAGCACAACTGTTACTAAAACTACTAACAAGTTATAATGATCCATAGAATGTAATTATTGTAACACAGTAATGTCATGGGTTAAACTGATCTATAATCTTGAAGTATAGTCATACAAAAGACTAGGAGGTTAAAATGTCCTTTCCCAAGGGGCTCCAAACCTCACAGCAGGGGTCCTGATAAGAGCCCATTCACATAGCCACACAGCCAGTGTGGAAAGCTTTAAGCTGACCAATGGCTGACGGGTTGGCACAAACAGCCAATCACAGGAAAGGCTGATATTCCAAGGCAGCAGCAGAGGGTTTAAAGTACCTAGGCTGTGTCCCTTGAGTCAGATTCACCAACTAGGGCCAAAAGCTATCTCAGTTCTGGGACCGTCCAACAAGACGCTATCCGGCAGCGAAACCCTTTGTTAAACCAAGAAGAATCCAACCTCGTGTACATGCACGATGAACCAGCCCTGTATTACACTACAAGGGCGATCAAAGCAACCTCACATTGACCAATGGTAAATATGCATTCATGCTATCAACTATCAATAAGTGCTATCTATGTGTTGTGTAGCCTGTAAATTGACAAATGTATCATGTATATTCTGTCTCACCAGGTTTTTTTACCTAATCAAAAGTCTAACTAATTTCAAAGGCCTGAACAAGGGCTAAAACCACTAACCTGATTTAAAGAGCTAAGCTCATCGTGTTTAAATGTATGTTTATGAAATCATAATAAAAGTATATAAAGACACATGAGTAATGTTATTTAGATCGCGAATGGCCTGAGATTCGAGTAAATACATGACCCTGTGTGAAGTTGTTGCTCCTTTCGGAGGGGTTAGGAAGCACGATAAGTTATCAATTAACAAATATATCGTAGCAAGCTATGAATCTGAACAGTGAGTGAGTGAGTGAGTGAGTGAGTGAGTGCGTGCGTGCGTGCGTGTGTGCGCATATTTCGTAATGTCTGCTCTGTACCATTTGTGTATCTGTGCCGAGCACAGTCCATACAGGAAAGGATTAGCAATTCCTTCTGGTTCGAATAATCAAAATATTTGCAGATGAACTGGCACAATCCACACAATAAAAATGTGCACAGTAGCAGTGGCAACACAGAAATGTCTGGGGAGGGTTAACTGACATAATGACTATAAAGGGAGAAAAAAGAACAGGGCTTGTAGAATGCCATCATGAGGCCGATTTGAAAATTGTCAAGCACACAAAATGTGCCACTGATTTTGCAGCTGTTTGTGAAATCAGCTGCACACAAAAACTAATTCCTGTCACGGACTTCGGCGATAGTACTCATCGTCGTGTTATATCCCCAGTCTCAGTAGAGGACTGCACTGGCCCCTCAGTAAGATCTTATCGGATACTGTAACACTGAATCCAGTTCCACTCTGGCTACTGCGTGGGACAACAGTCTGTTGATTATTGTGGAGATGTGCATCATGCAGCAGCACCCACCACAGTAAGTAGCTGAACACGTTTCACTGGGTCGTCAATGAGGGACAGGGACGGGCATGGGAAGGTCAAGCAACCTGAGCTCCACGGAGGGTTTAAATACACAGTATGTCTGCCTGGGAAGCAGTTGTGAGACACCTCTATAGTGCAGAGTCAGAATGAAACCGTAGCAGGCTGACTTTGACACCGACCGCGTTTTTTCACTGGAGTCATCAATAGGCCACACACACACACACACACACACACACACACACACACACACACACAGGTCTAGTGGCGAAGATGTACGTATCGCACGGACGTACTGCAAATGGCCAATTACAGCTAAGAGCATTTCAAAAGGTCTACAGCCAATCGTAAACAAAGGCAGGAGGCATGAATGCCTTTGTGCAACGGAACTCTACATAGCCTACTGATCTGGAATGTTGCACTTGCACTGGTGTACATGTAGATGTGCTAGCGCCATGGTTGGAGTTAAACTGGACAATCTGGAGGTGGTTGTAAGGGACTGATGAGAAAGGTGGAGGGCATCCTTCCTGATGAATGTCTGCCATCCTCCTCTGAGATGTGCCGAGGCACAGAAACATAAAACTCAATCCTCTATCCCACCCTCCCCACACCCACAATCCCAAGGATAGTTGGAAAACAGTCTGGAGAAAAGAAAAAAAAATCTATATACACAAAAATATACATGCATAAACAATTACAAAAAATGATCATAGCAGATTTTGTTTCTGTTGTGGTTTGGCGCTGGTCGAGGCATAGGTTCTCTTCTCTCTCTCTCTCTCTCTCTCTCTCTCTCTCTCTCTCTCTCTCCCTCTCCCCTGTTTGGATGAAATTGGTATCTCAACCTGAAAACGTATTTTCTGTTAAAGAGGTGGAGAGATGGAACTACCATAATGTTACAAAACAAACACTATAGCAATGATTACAGTCTAAATATAGAGCCATTTATCACTTATTTTAACAAAGACATATCAATTAAGTGATATAACTGTTGTTCACTGTTCCAATATTGAGAGTCTATATCATTATATTCACTGTTGATAGACAAATATTATCCAGAGGACTAGTGTTGTAGGCTGGCTGACAGTGACACAGACATTGACTGTACGCATCTGCCTCATATTCACCTATTTATGGTCTGTAAATATCCATTCAATCAGGTGATAAGATGTAAATTAATTCTTATATTCATAGATTTATTGATAGAATACTCAGATGGGTGAACCAATAGGACCAGAAATCACACAGGCTGGGGCTGGCTAACGTTCCAGCAATATTTTAAAAAGATATATCATTATCAGTTGTCCACATGAGAGGAATATTAATATTAACTTTAGTTTTTTTCAACCAAGGGTCATGTTTTAGGTTGTTATTAGAGAAAGTAAAAGATGAGTGTTCATTTTTTTTCATTTGCTGCTTTCTTTCATTTTAGGGATTTTAGCTGCATTCGAGCATGGGGCTAAATATGTATTCTTTTTACAACATTTTATAGCCATTATTTTTTTATTATTTACTATAGTCCTACTAGACCCCAGGAAATTATCTAGCCACAAAAGATCACTGAATGTGAAGGGGGTGACAAACTGACCTGTTGAGCCATACAACACAGTATGGCAGCCCCCAATAGTACCCCCTTCACATTCAGTAGATCCTGTGAGATTTTGTGGCCAGATGTAATTTCCTGGGGTCTAGTAGGACTATAGTAAATAAAATAAAAAATACATTGCTATAAAATTGTGTAAGAAAATAAATATTTAGCCCCATGGTCGAATGCCCCCGCCCCACCAGTCAAAAATAGCTAAAATCGCTAAAACGAAAGAAAGCAGCAAATGAAAAAAAATGAACAGTCATCTTATACTTTCTCTAATAACAACCTAAAACATGAACCTTGGTTGAACAAAACTAAAGTTGTCCTTTAAGGCCAGGCAATATTCATAGCCAATATTGATGGCGGTTATTTGCAGATTAGATTTTTGTCCCTCTATAGTCAAGTTCTGCACATGGCCTATAGAGATCTATTCTACACTTATAGATCAGCTATTTTCATTATACGACGGTATCCTTGAACTCCAGCATCCATATTCTGGGGGGAACATTAGCCAAAAATAGACGAATTACAAGCTCCACAACGCATCACAACCATTGCAATGCATTGTGAGCTTGTAGGTCGTCTATTTTTGGCAATGAGATTTGTGTTGACAGAAAAACGTGGTACAGAGACAACTTATGTTCAGTTTAGCAAGTCTAGAGGTCTCCAGTCACTGTGTTCAGAATAACCACCTATACATTTATGACACACTCTCACACAAGCTTGACCAGCCATCGCCATCAAGAAGATCCATATACCCCCGGGAAGAAAGGCGGGCATTGGAATTAATTCTGAATGGGCCTGTGAGTTTTCCAACAAGATTCCCAGGATTTTCCCCTGGAAGCCAAGTGCTTTCCGGGAATATGCCTACTGACTGACTGTGCAGAGAGAGAGAGGACAGAGTGGCAGAGAAAACACTACAACGTTTGTCTCTAAATTCTCCATCTGGACAGCAGAGGAAGAGAGGAAGATCGGCATGTGTGCCAGCAGACGGTTTAGTATACATTATAACCCTATGGAGCAATGTATGGAATATCTGTATGAGGAAAGTGTGTGCGTGTCAGCGTGTGTGTATGTGTATGTGTGTGTGTGTGTGTGTGTGTGTGTGTGTGTGTGTGTGTGTGTGTGTGTGTGTGTGTGTGTGTGTGTGTGTGTGTGTGTGTGTGTGTGTGTGTGTGTGTGTGTGTGTGTGTGCATTTGCAACAATGCATTTGCAATAAATCTGAACATTAAGAGGTAAGATGCAGACAGGACGGGGAGCAGCAAAACGTAAAAAGAGAGAAGAGAAGAGAAGAGAAGAGAAGAGAAGAGAAGAGAAGAGAAGAGAAGAGAAGAGAAGAGAAGAGAAGAGAAGAGAAGAGAGAAGTTACCATGGTGATGTGGAGAGTTGCCCCTGGCTGAGTGCTGAAAGCGTGGCACAATCAGCTCCTCTGGTCTGTGAGAGGAAGTCCTGTCCACAGTTTCCTGTCAAATGCAAAGAAATGTAAATACCTGCTGAGACTGTGTGACGGTCTTAACCATAGACGTATAAACGTAGACGCCCTTTCCGGCTCTGGAGCGTATGTGCTCAAGGGAGGGCAAAACTTTCCCGAGATTCCTTGCGAAGCCCCGCGGAAGCATGAGCGTGCGTCACAGAGCGCATGTTCGGGTCTGTAAGTCCCGGAAAAGATGCACTGTGATTGGCCAGTAATCACTTGAGTGACAGCGGGACGTACTGTAACGTGCCTTCCACACTTCCGGCGTACTTCCTCTCCCAGTGTAAATTCTTCCACCCCCCTTCAACACACATCACCCCAACGAACTGCAGCGGCCAATGAGGCATCTATTTTTAAAATATCTATGGTCTTAACTAGGGGTGTATCGGCCGACAATCGATAGGGGGCGATATTTGCCTTGATAACTGGCGCATTAGTAAAAAACTTGACTTTCACGATGGCAGTAGCCGATGTTCTGCTCTGCAGCCAAATCCGGTAATGCACCCATTTTCATGGGTGGATAAGTCATAGAGTCAGAGAAAGGAGAGAGATATGGTAGGGTAAGCACTAAGCCCTGTTAGCCATGCAGCCTATATTTCATGAGCTGTGGTGGCTTGTTAGGCCTGCACTGTCTCAATTAGGGATTTTCCCAGCGGTTAATTTCACTGATGTGTACAACCTTTATTTAAATAGTTGCAAATGTATTCATTAAAAAGCTGAGCACAAGTATTTTTGATCTATAAGGCTCATTTGAAAGAATATATTCAGAGTATATGACAGCTTTTTAAAATCTTTATAATATTAGAATTTTACACAGCTGTGCTACCAAACTAATTACATCACAGTCTGTTTGCAGAATCTAGGTCAAATCAATTAAGCAGCAGGAGCTGCCTATAAGCTCCCATATTCTCAATATTAAATAAAAAAGACTAGTTAAGACTTTGCCTGCTATGTATATTCATCATACCTTTTCATTCTTAACTATACGTTCGACCTGGCATCCCTAATTTGGGGGACTTTAATGTCATTAAAGGTGAACATTTTCCAAAAAGCAACAGTTCAGAAGCCTGCCTATCCAAGCCAATAGAAACAGCAGGCTTTCTATTACTGGACAGTTAGCATGCTAAGCCTACTGTTCTTGTGATTAAAAAAAACAATGATGTCACTGGTAGGCGGGTTTCTGAAGTGTCCACAGCCCTCCTCTGAGGCACAAACGATATACAATTATATGAAGATAGGTTGAAAATTGGTGAAGATAATAGGAATGTTCCTTTGACATGAAGTAGGCATGTCTGCTTTCCAGGAACAACTCTGAAGGTCAATTCCCTGTGGAATATTGGCCTGCTGACACACAATAGATCTTTTGACAGACAGTATACCACCTGCATGTCTCCAAAAAGATCCATCATTCCTGCATGCAGGAACACACATGCATACATTGTGTGTGCGTGCAATCACATGAGCAAGAACACCCAAAATCTCTCTCTCTCTCACACACACACACACACACACACACACACACACACACACACACACACACACACACACACACACACACACACACACACACACACACACACACACACACACACACACACACACACACACACACACACACACACACACACACACACACACACACACACACACACACACACACACACACACACACACACCCCCAAGTGCCTCACACATTTTGTTTAATTCAAAGCAGCCTGAGGGCAAGAGCACTGCAGTGGAGAGAGAGAGAGAGGTATAAAGCAAAAAAAATAATTCAATCCACACTTTTCCTGGAAAAAGAAGAACGCGGAAGCACAGCTTCCAGGAATTGAAGGAATAGAAGTCCCGCCGTGCGCGCGTCTACATACACGTGCACACAAACACACCCAGTCAGAGGAAGATTTATAGCTCTGAGAAGAAGCCAAAGGCTTTGCAAGGAAGGGCAACTTGGCTGTACAGAGCATGTGGACTGAAGGAGAAAAGTGGAGTCTGTAGGTTTCAGCTGAATGGAATGGGAGGAAAACAATAGGAAAACCTATAAATTTGTCATAAAATAATTTAAAAAAAAAACACTTTCAGGTTAACTATTGTAAACTGAATTTAGGGCCACTACATACTTAAATACAAATACTTTACACTCAAGTGTAAAGTATTTATTTAAAGCTGCAATCCATAATTTTCAAGTCCTAAGCAGAATGTTTTACCCGTGGCTCCCACAGTGGGAGACAAAACTTCTACCACTCTCCCAAGATAATAATATAATTTTTTTATCCCACGATTTTGTAACCCATTTTTCACCCCTGTGTCAATTATCTAATGTGATCCTGGGCTCTACACACCCTCCGCCAACCTGGGGAGGGCAACAGACTTGAACTCATGCCTCCTTCATGCATGAGTGTCCAAGTTGCTCCTTTACTGCATGTTTTTTTGTGAGGGTACCTACCCTAGAGGGGCCCTTTCGCCAACCTCGCCTCGGGTATGGGCACTGATGATGCAGAGGAGAGAACGCCGCCAGCACCCACAGCGTCCCCAGCGGGAATCGAAACCAGGACCTTCTAGATGTGAGGCGACAGCACTACCGACTGTGCCACCGTGCCCCCATCAGGCAGTAATACTTGTCAACCAGTGGGGAGTAATTGTGGAAGAATCCTTTGCTCTATCCACTCTTGACGTCAAAAAAGCGACGTCAAAGATCTTTGTAGCCTGGTTAACGACTCCCCCTTGAAATCACATTTGCATTCATTTCTGTAGAGTCTACTCTGGACCATGCTAATGCATGGTTGGTTGTGGGAGTAAAGCGTTGCCAGACAACCCCTTCAGCCAATCAGCGTAAAAAAAAAACTGACGCTTTAGTATTTTAGTACTAATCTTTTAATAAGAGATGGGCAGGACAAGCCATCGTGTTTTTCTCCTGAAAATAGGAGCAGGAGAAAAAACTACCGTACAATGCAAATAAGAAAAAGGTCATTATGTCACAACCTTCAAGAAGTCAAAAGGTGAAAAAGAACAGGATGGATATGAAAAGGTTAAGTGTTTAGAGAAATAAAAGGATATGAGAGAATATCTAAGAAGTTGCTATTGATATGCTATTGAACGTTTCCAAACAAACATCCTTACAGGCCCTCAATATGTTTTCTGTGTCTGCCCTCATCAACTTTTCAGAAAGCAAGTAACTCCATGTAAGAAAAATAAAAATGTTAGATTAGCAGACAAATGCATTACACAAACATATTTGTTTCACGGGGCGACTGATAGCCGAATGGCTAGGGTGCACTAGCCTACATGGACTCTAGTGCCACTGCCAGCGAGTCCACGGATACATTTTCTGGCCAGGCAAGCCATTTGCCGTTTCCCGTCTCTCTACATTGTATGCCCAATGCCTATTAATTAAAGGCTAAGAAAAAGGCCTGCAAAATAAATACATAATCTTTTATTCTATATCCATTGCAATACGTTTCAGATTGCAGCTTTAAGTCATTTAGACCTGACTATAGATTCTACAAATGTCTTCTAAATCTTTATGTTTCTGTATCAGTGGTTCTCAAACTCAGTGGTTCTCAATGTCAAGGACCCCCAAAAATATCTGTAATTGGCCAACGACCCTCATCTGGAAATATGTTGTTCCATGAGGGACCCCTCAGAAGCAAAGATTTGAGTTAAAAACGTACATGCCCTTAAAGTAAACATCCCAGAATAAGGATATGGTGTGTACACACCGACTCCCTAAGCACTAAGTATAGCCTAGACAGAGATCTATGATGTGGAGGCGTGTCAACACACTTTCTCTTTTTTTCACAGCACCAAATACTTTTCAGTTCCTCGAAAGCACAAGACTGAGTATTGTGCTCAACTCCATGGTGACCTCTGACCTCCAGCGCATAAAGTGCGAGGGATAGCCCACATTTCGAGTTGGGGGGGAAAAAAGGTATTCATGAACGAATCTACGTGATAAAGACTAAATTAAAACCTAAAGCCATCTTTTATACTTCATTAAGACTGTCACAAAAACATGGTCAATCTACAAGATCACAACAAATTGCAGCAACATTGTGATCTGATGAAATTAAATGCCCAAAATAGGGACACTGGGTTAAAAGTTCTTAATGAACTACAGCAGAGATAGCTTATTACTCATAAAAATCCTCAGTGTTCATTTACACATTTATAAATGCACCCGTAATACATCTGTACTCTCAAAATTAACACTCAGGATTTTACTGTTTGATTAAGTTCGATGCAGAACTTTCTTCCCATTACACCTCATATTCTACACGGGCAAGCTTAGTGAGTGTTCCGACGACAATATTGTGCAAAAAACTGTCCTGATTTTAAGTTGTTTATTCATTATTTCTGTGAACATAACCATGTGATCCCTTTCTTTGTATCTTAGTTATGTACTGTACTCAACCGATAGGTTTTATACCTGTATATATGTTGTGTGTATCTTAGTTATGTACTCAACCTATTGGTTTTATACCTGTGTATGTATGTTGTTTGTATGTCTGGCCTCGTGGGGAAAGATGGTGGGTGGGTGGGGGTGGAGGATTGGGAAAGCAGTTGTGGGAGAAAATGTAAAAAACAAAGAGTTGTATTTTCTTTCTGTGAAACTTGTATATGTCATACTCTTTGAATAAAATGTATAAAAAAATTAAAATAAATAAAACTGTCCTGATATGGTACGTTGGCCATACCGTTGCGAGACGTATTCTCTCTCTCTCTCTGTCTCTCATTAGCAGGCAACAGTGCAGCACTATCTCTCCCTCTCTGTTTCTTGCACAACAGCGCCCCTACTGGTACTCATAGTCATACTGGTGCTCATAGGTGAACACGGACATATATAGTCACATAGTCACATAGGTGAACACGGACATTGCTGTTCCTTGGAGTGGTTGCACCACTGAAAAATAGGGCTTAAGTGGTAAAAATTCAGTATTCTAGTTGAGACTATGCTAGTCTCTGGCCTGTGGTTAATGAGCGGTCCTTACACACATACTATACTATAGAGAACAGCTCTGGACTGTTGCTGGCTCCATGCTCTGAGACATCTGTGGCTCAGATCCAGCGCACGCACACGCCCCGCACGCACCCCGCGCCACACACATGCGCACACGCACGCACGCACGCATGCACGCCTGGAGCACAGCCCAGATTCCCAAACATGCCCAGTGTTATGTATAGAGTTATGTAAGTATGCAGAAAAGAGGTCTCATTTGCTCCTTATCTACACACTAAAACCTACAGTCACTACCAAGAAAGAGACACCATGTTGCATGCGTGCATGTTTGTTTCATGCTGGGTCATGTCAACTGGACAGCTTTATCTAACACCCACAGCAATGCAGTAAGCCAGTTCGCTCCCTTGCACTAACTATTAAAGTTCTCTCTCAAACTTCACTGACCACTCGGAGGGAGGAGTCAATTTGCCATTCACTGCAGTCTTACTGGTGCAAAGCCCCTTTCCTGGAATCTAACCTGAACCAATCCAACTTAATGTCAGCCCATCGGGGGCTCAGCCCTCTTGGGGGCAGGTGCTGCATTCTTCCACCTCTGCTAAGAGAATTAATGCAGCTAGGTCTGCTGCATCAAGAAAGACCTTCCCTCCCACCGCCCGTCCGTCTGCATGAGCAATTGAGCGTGTCACGAGGCGACAATCCCACGCTCTTAAGGTCTGTTGTTGTTTTCATTGTTTGTTTCCTGCTCTATTTATAGACCTCCGTGAACGACAACACTGTCCAGCCAAATTCTTTAGGTCCCGGTGAGTCAGACATGCAGAGAGAGAGCTGTACTGGAAAACAAAGGCCTCATTCTCCAACAGTTGGACTATGGAACGGGGTCTGTTGTGACAGAGGCGCCATTTTTCACCTGGCTAAAGCCATTAAAAATCCAACATGTAGGTGGAGTTCTCTCTAGAGAAGACTCAACCAGTGAATGGGTCTAGTAAATGCAGTGTCAGAAGCATAGCAGCCATGTTAACACACACATCAGCTGAACATCGCTATGGCTACAGCGTCTACACTACAGAATGCATGCCAGGGGCTGGCATGGTAGCTGTCATGGTGTGGTGCAAATAGTGGGTCGGGAACCCATTTGTTGGTCGCCGACACATTGTTATGGGTCCCCTTATTTTGCGTTTTAATTATTATTATTTCAAAACATTTAAAAAAAAACGTCCCCCCAAAAAAGCTGAACTTTTCATTAATTAAAGGGATATTTCACTTTAAAAAAAACTATTGCTCATTTCATCATCTACTCAGGCTTATGTGAGTTATAATGGGTTTGTATAGGAAGGGGGTGGGGCAGTTAAAATGAATATCAAATATCTAAATACTCACTGAAGCAATTTAAAAACTGCCCGGGGTGTTCACATGAAGAGCCTGAGTAGATGATAAAATGACCAAAAGTTTTTTTGAAAGTGAAATATCCCTTTAAACCAAACTTCAATTACTTTTTTCAGTAACGTCATGAAAAAATGAAAGAAAAATGAATCCATAAATTAGAGAACAAATGTTTAAGTAGTACCATCTACAAGCTCACAAAACATGGCACGAAGCAATGCGTTGTGAGCTTTTAGATCTGCTATTTTCACAAGTTTGGATCCAGGGGAGACATCAAATTTTGCAAAACACACTTGCACGTCCACAAGCATAAATGCACACTGCTGCACGCTTGCACACTCACACTCACACACCATGTTCAGAGGGACAGTGTGTGTGTAATAAATAATACCTGGTAGTTGGGGTGAAGGAGGAAGTAGTCAGGGCATCCAGCCAAGGCCATGGTGTCTTTTCAATGTTCCCTCTGTGGAGACTCACATGGACCGGATCTGCTCACCACAGCCCTGCACACACAACCCATACTGCTAAGTAAGGATCTGCTCACCACAGCCCTCCACACACAACCCATACTGCTAAGCATAATCGTGCATCATACAAATTATAATATTTTAACATACCGGTAATACAATCTATATCTATAAATGCACCACGTCTCTCTGTATGTCTGTACGTGTGCATGTCTGTAATACACGCCCCACGACTTCAAATTCGAGTGTAGTGTTGAGTCGGTCGGACCCACGGTTGTCCACAACCACCACAAAAGGCCTCTGCCGGGGCCTGGACAGGGCCACCTGCCCAGGCTCCATATATGGAGCTTGCCTTTTCTGACATTACAACACTCCAATTTTTAGCATGCCTCTGACACAGAACAGAACTCCATATTAGAGCCCGACCGATCTGTCGGTCGCACCGATGTATCGGTCATTTTGGGTGCCGATGCCCGTCATCGGACATCAGTGTTTATTTAATCTGATGTCCCGATGTTTATACTATTATACAGGAGGGGGGAAAGGATTTAATGTTTACTATAGTCCATCCTGCACATATGTCCATCGCCTCATATAAGAACTGTGTTTGAAAAATAAACATGTCATCCCGGCCGCTTCACTCATATGGATATGAAGAATCAACTGACTGAGAGAAAACGCTAATGTTACTGCTACTGAATTAGTTACATTTTCGCTAGAAGCAGACTGTATCATATATGAGTGACTGACTGTTGCAAACGATACAGAGACACCTCCCTGACAATAACGCAGAGACAGCTTGTTTATTTTTGGACCACAACGCTTATAGTAGACGATATTAAGATCACCCCATGTTATTCTCCATAGAGAAATTACTTCCGCGAACCAGGGGAATCAAAGGGATGAGCGAGTTACGTCGGGACTTTAAGACATTTTCTTGACCCACATGGGATTATCAGACACATCAATTAGAACCAGCCAGCAACTCATAATACCGGTTATGCAAAATAACCTGATTATTAACAAGACACATACAGTTGAGTATGTAAAGAAATTCTGAAAATGCTGAATAAAAATATGACAAAAACTATTCTATTAAATCTCCAGTCTCAGAATCTATCAGGTTTCGATCAGGGCTGTGGACTTTTTTTAAACAATATTTCTCTCAGCTCTTTATACAAAAGGTTTGGATTTCATTCTCCACTTCATTCAGAAGATCACAGTATTAACATATGAATTTCACATATTCTATCCTCCTCATCTACGCCCATACATCTTCCGGTTTCTTTCTATATTGTAATAATGGCAAAATGACAGATCTTATCTGCACACAAAATGATTGTGTTTTTTCACATTTATACAATATGTTCTTAATTGTATGTACTATGTATATTTTGCATTCATGGTTCAAAATATTGAATACAAATGTATAAACTATATGCGTCTTACTACTACTCTCCCGGAATAATGTCACTTCATTATGTCAGCACTGTCATAGAAGTTTCATTTTAAATTGTCTCCTATAAGCAGGGGGCACATTCTTATTTTTGGCTAGTACTCAAAGGAGCACCTGTACGTATCCTGCCACAACGTTATGCTGCTTTCACACGGGCAGATTCAAAAGATACAAAGATGCAAAGCTGCACAGTGTATTTGTAGTGTAGTGTTTGCAGCAGGAGGATCCCACTAGCAGCAGGTGTCCATTTATCATTAGCACAACCACAAACGTCCAACACATATACAATGAATTACTCTCCTAATGCTGCAGGTTCCACCTTTAATTCCAACGTGTGTAACCTACATTGTTTAAGTGACAGATCATGCATGGTTTTCATATTGTAAATAGCCTATGGTCGCTAACGTGGCGACTAGCACTTTGACAGCTCATCCATCGTAGCTTGTTCACAATTCAAACGGACTTCCTGTGCAGAAACTGCCCCATCAAAATAAGAGCCACTTGTAATGATTAGTCAACAGAACACTAGTTTTATTTCTAACAGAGATTAAAATAGGGTGCATTCTGCATCCCAAAACACAGTTTATAGTTAATGGACGCAATACAACAACGACCTTCACAGGATGCAGAGGATCCAGCTTTAGTTATAATAATAATTTATTCTTCTGTTTTCTACATGAATATAACCACATTATAACCATATAAATTGAAATGGGAGTTAAATGCTGAAATTTGTAAAAATGGCAAAATATGAACGCTTAGCGCTCCACTGTAGCTGACACTTTCTGGAGCTGACACTTTGTGGAGTGGGCGGTGACAGTGTGTAGTGGCAAAACACATGTCGCCCATGTGTTGTGTGTGGCGTGTGCCCCTGTGTGTTGTGTGTGGCGTGTGCCCCTGTGTGTTGTGTGTGTGTGCAGAGCAGAAGCAGCATTACATGAAGAGCATGTGACGGATGCAAGCATTACATGCTTCCTGCGTTACATGCTTCCTGCACGTTTCTATAGTCGCAATAAAATGGCTTTCAAAATATATCTTGATTTTCACTTTTCTTTGGGCTATGTTGAATTCCTGGAAACTCCTCCCTGGAAGAGGAAAAACAAAGCCCAGAGTATTGAGTAAAGGTGCAAGAAATGCTTGCACGTGCGCCAAATCCAATGTAAACACAACCATTGTATAAGACACATACAGTAAGTCAGTTCCCAAACAAAGCCCCAGGCTAACAAACAAAGCCTTTCCAAGCTAATAACACCATGCAATAACTGCAGGCAGAGAGAGCACTCTCTCTCGCTCTTTCTGAATTGAAATAGGAGTCAAACATGTCCAGTGAACTGTGTTGCATCATCTACTACAGTGGCTCTCTAATGTTTTGGCTTTAGTACCCCATTTCTTTTATTTCTGAATCCAAGTAGTACACTCTTTACCCGACTACAACATTTTGCTTTGAAACCTGCAAAATAAAACCATAGCTACGTAGTGCCATGAATGAATGATAACCAACTTTTGAAGAAAATAAAATTACAAATAGTTTGAAAATAAGTTTGGCTTTGAAAATAGGTTTTACTTTCTATTCATGCTAGTCTGTTATTCTTATTTTATTAAATGTGGTTTGTAGAGAGGGAGGGAGACCCGCACACTGTCACTTGCTGGTTCAAGAGCTTTTTATTTAATGTCAAATGCAACGTTTCGGTCTTTTGGCCTTCCTCAGGCAAGGTCGAAAGACCGAAACGTTGCATTTGACATTAAATAAAAATCCAATTATGCAATACCCTTTGTTAGAATGCCTGTTGTATTTCCACCAAACATAGAGAGATGCAATTTAACATTTTTCACAGAACTTACTTTACTCCGCTCAGGTTACACAAGATTGATAGAAGCATCTCCCCTATGTGCCAAAGATGTAAGATAACAGAAGGCTGCCTATTACATATGTTGTGGAACTGCCCGCTTTTAATTGATTATTGGAAGTTCATCATGTCTACTGTCTCTGAAATCATAGAGGTTGAAATACAACATGATCCAAGAATTTGGTTACTGGGTGACGTTACATTGATCAACACAAATTTTAACAAAGCATACTTTGTGTTACTCGCCAGTACAGCTGTTGTTTTTACTGTTTTTTGTCTTTTCCTTTTTGAGTTTGTCTTGTCTTGTTTAAAAATAAAAAAAATCATGATTCTGTAATTCATTGTTGTAAATATCTGCATTTTCAATAAATAAATCTTTCAAAAAAAGAATGCCTGTTGTATTCGTCTGTGTCCCTTATATGCTATAAGAAGAATTATTGGTCATTATATCGGTATGGCCGATGTTGGCATTAAAATGCAATGTCGGTAACGAACTGATATCGGTTTCATCCGATAATTTATAACTTACAGTATGTTGATTTTTGAGTGGTGCAACCACTCCAAGGAACAGCAATGTCCGTGTTAAGTGACTATGAGTACCAGTAGGGGCAAAAGTGGCGCTGTTGTGCCAGAAACAGAGAAAGAGAGAGATAGGCCCTCATTTATCAACTCGGCGTATGCCAAAATATTGGTGCACGCCGGAATTACCACAATCTTCGGCATTTACCATTTCCGCAAAACCTTGAACTTGAACGTATGCCAGGACAAAAACCACGTCAGGTCGGGAACTGTCGTAGGCTTTAAACATATGTTTTCACTCCTAAAATGTATAAAACTAATAATACATGTGAAAAAAATAATCATATGAAATTGGTAGGATATTTCCAAGTATGCAAGCAATTAAAATCGTGCAATTAAAAACAATGTTGCAAGTCATGCTTAAGCCATTTAAACAGTGTTTTGCATGAGCGCATACCGGTAGCCTCCCCGACCCCCCCTATATAGCTTTTCTTTTCACAGATAAGTAAGCCTGGGACCGAGGCTATGCAGCAAGTCTACCAACCAACGGGTATTGCTACTGCAATCTACAGTCATGTCTTTCTCGCGTTACGTCTCGTCCTTTTAATTAAGGATAAACCTGACGCGCTCGAATGCCAATAAATGTGACTGCAGAGCCAGCGCAAGTGGGGACCGCATCCGCATCTATATAGGTAGGCTAACCCAGCCAGCCCACCACCAGTACCACATAAGGTTTAGGCAGGGAGGCAGTCTAATATAGACTGTCATATACTCATAAACGTGCATGGTCACCACAGTGACAAAGACAGACAGAACAGGAGGAGGAGATGCATCTATTTGCAAAACATTTGTCACAGGCTGTGTGCGTCCAAACTCATTCCAATGACGTGAGTAATGTTATTTAATTAATGCTTCACAGAATCACAGGTTCAGGTTTTCGTTCACTAATCTTGTTGTATATTAAATTAATAAAGACTTTAATAATTGTATATACAACTAACAACACACAGTGACAGTTGCTTGCAAGTACGGTATGTGCGATTGTGCGTGCGTGTGTGGACATGACAGCCAGACAAGCGAGGCGAGAGGAGAAACAGACAGGGTGTTGCAGGTGTTCGTTCTTTAGTTATTTAAGATACAACACACGAGTTGGGCTTGCAAGTTGTGTGCGTGTGTATGAGGGGGGGGGGGGTAAGGCGGGCAGCGGGGGGAAACTTTATTAGTCGTTTTCATCGTGTAACCATGGTTTCCAATGCGTTGTTCGGTTGTATTGCAGTTGTGCATGTCGCAAAACCGAGGGCGAGGCTTGATTTCATAGGGCGTGCCAGATTGATTTCAGCCTCACATTTATCACTGCTAGTTATGAAATTAAGGAAGGATCAGCTGTTTGCGATCACTTTATAAATGCCGTGGCGACGTGAGTGTACTACAAAACATACACTGGAATTTGGGGCAGATGTTACACTCAATTGATAAATGAGGGCCATAGTGTTGCACTGTTGCTAATGCTAATTACAGAGAGAGAGAGAGAGAGAGAGAGAGAGAGAGAGAGGCAGGGGGAGAGGGGAGTTGCA
Source organism: Protomyctophum bolini (assembly GCF_963924005.1). Taxonomy (NCBI): domain Eukaryota; kingdom Metazoa; phylum Chordata; class Actinopteri; order Myctophiformes; family Myctophidae; genus Protomyctophum; species Protomyctophum bolini. The sequence goes on from NC_137878.1 coordinate 23,439,454, forward strand.
CCACTCAGTTCACACAGGTGTGGTTTTTATTTTAAGCCTGAAAAGGCCTTTTGAGATGATGAAGGCTGCAGATTCTATCGGTGTTTTCTGGGGAAGCTTTCAAAAGGTTCAACAAGTTGGAACATTTTTGCCCAGCTTTGTATGATTGTGTGTAGCACTGAATGTGTTGATTTGATTGGCTGAGCACGGAATGTGACTGATGATGTATGATGATAAGAGCACCCCTCACTTCACACAAGTGTGATTCAAGCTGTTTATGTTGGGATATCATATTATGGGCCAACATTTCAATAATAGTGCATCCATAGTTTTGGAATAAAGTGCATGGCATTGCTTTTTCAAATTCAGTGTTTATATGCCTTTTTCCGCTGACATAAATAACAGAACCGAGAGACAGACACAGAGATAGAAGCTATAACAGAGAGTCTAGTATGTGCCTGCCCCTCCCCCCAGTCTCTTCCTTCTCAGCATGTGGCACAGGTCCATACACCCTATGCCGATTGGGTGTTGTGCAGGTAAGAGCCGAGCCATAGAGTAAGACAGAGTTACTTACAACATTGAGGGGGCAGAAAACAGCCCGGTCACGTGGTTCATGAAACTCGTTTGTCACTGTAAAGCCTATAGACTCCAATGCATTCCGTAAACTTCATGGGGCCATTGGACTGGTCCCATGAAGTGAACAGAGTTGTCGTAACTCTGTCTTACTTTTGAAACTAGCTCCTCGCCACTCGCCCTACACACTTCCACTCGGTTTGAGTATAGATCTATAAATAATAGAGACTGCACCAGGATTCCCCTCCCATCCAGTGCCATCTCGATTATTTATATATCTATGCTCAAACCAAATGGAAGTGTGTAGGGCGAGTGGCAAGGAGCTAGTTTCAAAAAGGGGGTATGGCTCTGGGTCAGCGCTAGAAAGGAGTTACTGTGCCTCTGATAAGGAACAGAGGGAGGCGGATGGTGGGCAGGGTCAGGTGACAATTACCACCATTACACTCTCCTATAACCCACATGTCTCTCTGCTTGTCTGACTCTCTCTAGTCTCTCTTTGCTGCTTGTCTCACTCTCTAATCTGTCAGCACTGCCCCAAATATGTGGTGTTTTTATTAGTAGGAATAAACACATTAGCAACCCGGGAAGAACTGGATCTACAGTGCGTTTTAACAGCGGGAGAACAGCGAGCAACAAATTAATTTCATTGGCTATCGCCTAATCGCCGAACTATGTCGCCCAAAAGATAATTATTTTCATCTTTTCGGACGACGTTCCTCCAACGCCTGTTCGCCTGCTATCGCCAGTAGTTGCCGGGTCCCATTGACACATAATGCACTTCCGGAAAATTTGTCTGGCTGTCGCCCGCTGTTAAAACACACTGTAAGAAATGGGAGGAGCCAAACCGAGTTCCTGTTTCTACACCAAAGAAAATCACACCCGTGTGAAATGAGGGGCGCTCTTGTCATCACATATCAATTTATGTTAGCGGACATAAGGATGATTTGCTCGTTTACATAAACATAAACCCTTCACCGTCAATGGCGTTTAATGTTTTGATGTTTAATTTACGTCATATTTAGCGGAATTCTGACGTGAACCCTAACGTTCCCTTTCTGGGGGTGAAGATTCTGAGTAGCCAATCTGACTGCAAGCTCACAACGACACGCGTTTTGAGACTGCAGATCAGGCTATCTCAAAACGCAGAAGAGATTTGGTGTGCGTGTGTGTGTGTGGGGGGGGGGGGAGGGGGGGGGGGACCTACAGTAGTACATGAGCACACCATTCAAAGTAATAGGGCGACTGAATAGAACATGGAGTTCAATGGAGAATTGGCACCCTGTTGATTGATTGAAGTATTTATTAACAGTGTGCAGATTCTTGCAGAATGGGTACATTTCAAACGAAAGCACAACTCAATACAAAATCTGTTACTGTTGGCTGCGTGTGCACTGTTACACCATAAACATAAAGCATTACACTTGTTTATAGGGTCCACCATTTTCAATTCATCAGATTGTTCTAATCAGTTGCTCAAGCTGGGGAACACGGGGTCAACTAAGTATATAGGGTTAATGTGGTTAATTCTCTGTCCCAACATCTTTCACTTTCCCCAGCAGTCTCAGTCTAAATAAACCATCTCACTGTCTAGTGAATTAATTGGTCTCGCTGGATGTTCTTTCTCAGCAAGTATCATTCCATTGTGTGGATCACTGGATTACATAAGAGATATCAGATGTTAATGTAGAAATATCAGTCTCTTTCCCTCCTCTCATTTGTCTCCACTCCCCACTTGTCTCTCCCTCTTCTCGGCTCGTGCTGCCGGGTTGAATGTAGTAAAGCCACACTTGACATTTGCTGAGAATTACAGTAATTCGGCTTTACCGGTCATAAATTATGGGGAGAGATGCAGGGAATACGATAGGGCAGGGAACAATTTAATAAAGTCACCAGTGAGTGTTTTTTACATTTGCGAGAGGGTATACTACCACACCCCCAAGCAAGCCTACCTCCTTCCCTCTTTGTACAGTATAGCCTGCCATGTACGAACAGCTCTTTCTCTCAGCTCTTTGCAGCCGACCTGTCTCTGGCTAAATTATGTCAGCTGACACATGGAGAGAGACCAAAGACAAAAAGGTATAGTCAGGGAGAAACTATGCTTGGTGGCTGACAGGCTCACCTCCTCGCCATCAAATGCAGAGGAAGATATAATCATAACTTCACTGGTATCCATATCGTAATTTACCATTATACACAGAGAACAGTAGGCTATAACTTGACATTCTATAGCCTACCCAATAAATGGACCTATAAATGTTGCCTGGAAACTAACCAGACCTGTATCCTCCTCCTAGACAGGAGGAAGAAAGGAAATGTACTTGGGTGCAGAGATTACCCTACACATCATTATGTAATATAACTGCTAATGGACCTTTATGACACTGAGAGGTCCTCTGCCAGTCTGCCCTGCCTAAATGCAGTATAGGCTCTCCGATGTAAATGCAGGCAGCTGTAGTGGTGGAGGCTGCTAATACAACAACTGTAACATATACATACTCGCTACTCGTTAAAAACAATGGCTAGTGTGGTGAAGATATATGCTACATACACAGTACACAGTACTTTTAAATCCACATACTTGGTTGTATGCTGGTGTTCAGGTGTTGCATGCAGTAAATAACAGATATACTAATCTGTTGAGCTTGTGTATGTATAGGCCTATATCTGCAATTTACTGAGCACGACACCGGCACGCAAGTATAAATGAGGCTTAAGTTAACAGGGAGTTTATATAGGACCCCCCTTCACCCACCACCACCACAGCAACTCCGCGTCGTTCCTTCTTCACTCCCTCTGCTCGTCTTCGTGTCATTCCTGGACTGGACTGGCAGCGAATCGGGACGTTTTCACTTAAGTTTCACCCGCTATCGGTCATGTATGTATGAAATGTATCATGATGCCACTTTCTAAAAACTAAATGTCCACAAAATTAAAACGCTGAGGAATGAGGAGGCAGGAGGGAAAAGACTCAAAAGAGGGGGAAAAACGCACTCACTCACCCGTGCGTCGCGGACAGCAGCAGCAGGACTGGAGGCAGAGAGACGCTGAAAGAAAAGGCGACAGACAAGACCCGAGGAGAACTGTTTGCAAACTCTCAGTGTTGTGTTTTCTCCTCACGGCGTCCCCGAGCGGTGTGTGTGTGTGTGTGTGTGTGTGTGTGCGCACGGCACGCCAGACGCCACACGCGCACACTGTCACACTGCCCACTCATCCACTTTCGCCAGCTGACTCCCCTTGCGTGTGCAAACACACGCACACACACGCTCGACGCGCACACACTCAACAGAGGAAAACTCCCCTCCGCCCCGCCCCGTTAGCGTCGTCTACGCAGGGAACCCCACTTTAACCCTTTAAGTGCAAGCCAAGCCCAAATGTTATAAAGCAGTGGTTGTAATGTCAACCAGTGGTGGTCCGGGGACCACCAGTGGTCCTTGAGGGGGTTCTAGGTGGTACCCAGCTAAATGATGGAGAGTTGGTAATGGTAACCAAACTCTTGAGAGTGTAAAATGAAACCAAATGGACCATTTGGTTTCACATCTGCATTACAAATCTGCATTACTTAATTTGCAAGAAGTCTACACAATTAAATATAGAAGAATTGTTATTTTGATCAACATTTGCCTGTTATCTCTGCTATGGTTCCAACATCAATACAGCATGAAAATGTAAATATTCTTTAGCTTGGGGTGTGCAAGGCTAAAATCTCATCAAATGGTGATCCGACCTTGGCTCAAATGCAGAATAAACTAGAACTGCACTCTGTCGAGTGGCTACTTGCTTGTTGCACACAAGTAGGCCATTTGCCTACTGGTGCGCAAGCAGAGCGTGCTGCGTGCAAGTAGGCCTACTGTAGACCGCTACAAACTTTCAAATCTCAGCCTCTCTGTGAAAAAACGTTTGCAATATTGAATTATTAGGTTTAGCTATTTGCTACGTACCTTGCTTTTGGAGGAAAAAAAGTTGTATTTTGAAATATATGATGTAATGATTACTTACATGTATACATAGGGGCATTACCTTTAGTCCACCCGACACTGAAACATGTAATTGTTACTTCACCATCGATAACCAATTATACCCATATCTTCATCACGTCATATGCTCATACTGTATGTCTATGTATATACTGTATGTATGTGTAATTTGTGAGTTGATTAGTGGTATACTGTGGTTACTCGGGTGGTTTGATGCATATGTCCCTTTAATCCACCCGACACTGAAACATAATCATCATTACGTCACCATCGTAAACCAATTATACCCTGGCATTGCAGAGTCTGCTTCCGTATGTCCCGTGCCAGCATATGACGTAATGATTACTTATGCCTGTTATGGCAGTGGTGTCGGATTACATACATGTATACACATGTTTTTTTTTATAGTTAATCTATTTTTAGTGACAAATAGGAATATATAGACTATGTGACATTGTGACAACCAGAGTGTAGAGTAGGAGAGTAGCGACACGCTTTGATCTCACCGCAAAGCGGGTGCCTATGGGCTATAGTTCCAAACATTGCTCCTATGGCTGGAACTATCCCATTGAGATAGACTGAGCACTTCCGCATTCCATACAATGGGAGTCACTCTTACTATATTACTCTGGTGACAACCAGGTATAGTCTGGTGACCACCGGAGAGACGGGTGACAGCCGGAATGTAGACAGCAACTGGGTGAGCAGTATGGGTTAGCGCCCCAGCCTGTGACCTCCGTGAGGAGGAAGCCCAAAAACCCTTGGTGAGGCCTTTAGGAGGGCCATTATAATGCACCACTCCTGAATGAAGTGCCTGGTGCTGGGAGTCTGGTGCAATGCACAGGTCCTGGGCCTGGTGAGAGCAGGAGTGGACCTGGTGAGACGTAGGAGAGACAACCCACAGAGCCTAGTCCTTCCACGCGCCAGAATCTGGTTCTCCCAGTCCTGGCAGAGTAGTTATGGAGCAACGGATTGTGTGGCCTTGGTCTTTCCCTAATGGGACTGATCGAGGGTAGCTACTGGGACGTAAGTCGGGACTTGATCACCCCGGCTGGGTTACGATGTTCGACAGACCCGAAACCAATGACCTTGGGAATTGGGATACATCACTGAGGATACGTCCCAGGTGGATCCATGCGATGTTTTTGTTATAACTTTGGTTCCATTTGAAAGGGTCCATAAACCATTACTTGGTTCCTATCCTATCATATATAGCTGGTATCCTGGGAACCTGGGTAGTCTCCGGACCCCACTAGCCTCTAATTTCAGTTGTTTGACTGATTGATGTGTAAACTGAGTGCCATGTGTTGGGGGCGAGTAGCAGAGAGGCAGTACAGAAAACTATAATCTGTAATAAGTACATTCATCAATTTTAACATACCGGTAACTAGACGAATAAAAAAAAACATGGGTTACAACCATGTTTGTTGTTGTCCTACGGCCATAGCAGTGGGCGTGGTTTTCTGGTTCCACTAAATTTTAGTGGAACCAGAAAATTTTGGTAAATCTCTATGGGAGAAATGAATGTTTTAGTGACTAAAACATTCATTTCTCCCATAGAGATTTACCAAAATATTTATATCAATTATTTAAGCCAGAACCTGGATGACTTGATAGGCTTAAAATAATTGTAAGTCTCTATGTGTAGGAAAAATTAATGGCCGATATTTCAGTGGAACCAGAAAACCAGCTGATGTCATTTGCAAAATATAATCCATTATCAGGTGCTGAAGCTATCTTTTAGTATATAGGCAACAGTTTTATGAAAATGAACGCTAAAAATATAAATAAATAAAAGAATCATGAATATTATTACATAACCAAAATAATGTAATAATCATTTGTAGCAGTTTTTACATTTGGTGCAATTGAGTGCGCAGTGTGGCATGAAAATATGTTTATTTCTCCTTTACATTTCTTGAAGTTAGGCTATAATTTGAGGGTATATGGGCAATGCAATTGAGGTATGGAGGAGAAAATGATCACACCAGTAAGCTGCACACACACACACACACACACACACACACACACACACACACACACACACACACACACACACACACACACACACACACACACACACACACACACACACACACACACACACACGCGCGCGCGCGCACACACACACACACACACACACACACACAGCCAAGTAAATTATGCCAGACCTATATCTGATAAAAGTTCACATGAGTTCACAGTCCTCTCTGTGGACTGAGAACACTAGCTCCGTCCTCCTCATATCTTTCTAGGCTACTGAATTATGGGTGGAACTGCTATTCAGGGACGTGATTGTGTTCAAGTTCAGGAGACTTTGGGGGGGGGGGGGGGGGGGGAAGCAATTCTCCTGAATGCTGCCTTCCGGTATGACATGGAAAGGGGAGGAAGGCAGCATTTATTTCACCATAGTAAATGCTGCATTTGTGGTATGGAGAGGGCAGTTGTTTTACAGATGGGTAAAAGGGCAGGGGCTCAAGCCCCCTTTGATGTCTATGTGTGCACGTCCCTGCTGCTATTGGGAATGTAAGATCTTTTCAGGTCAGGAGACGTCAAAGAAGAAGGCTCTCTTGCACCATGAGCTCCAGAACTCCGGTTCCACAGACCCATTTGTTTGTTTTCATAGGTTATAGTATCAGAGTTATGCAATCCACAATGCAGACAGATTGATGCACCCCCACTGAAATGGGTTATCCATACAAACACATGCAGCAGGCTACACACACACACACACACACACACACACACACACACACACACACACACACACACACACACACACACACACACACACACACACACACACACACACACACACACACACAGTGTTTTCAAAACACTGGAGAAGCATGGCTGTTACATAAAAATTCGACTGACCCTATAGTTGGGAAATAGTTAAGCATCCCAGATGTTGTGGAACATGACTCTCTCTCTCTCTCTCTCTCTCTCTCTCTCTCTCTCTCTCTCTCTCTCATTCAATTCAGAAGGGCTTTGTTGGCAATGGAATAAAATTATCAAAGCAAGCAAGATATAAAGAAATGTATGAACATCTGTGTAACATTGTAATTTAAAAATAACACAGGTACAATACAGTATATAGGCCTAAATGTTTTTTGGGTGCAATTGAGGTCAGAAAAAAATACAAATAAAGAAATAATGTCATCACCAGACCTTTAAAAATCACACTTGTGTAAAGTGAGGGGCGCTCATATGTATCATCATACATCATCATAGATCACATTCCGTGCTCAGCCAATCAAATCATTTCCGTGGTACAAGCACACAAAGCGGGACATAGGAGGGGATAGCGGCCCTAAAAAATAGCAACATTATTTTCCAATTTAAAGTTATGTGGATATATGTACTGAGATGAGCACAGTGCAGAATTCACAGATGATTGACAGCATTGGTCGTCCCTTTCCTGTCACAACATCAGCTCACAAATCTTGCTGTACACCCATCTCTCTCTCACACACACACACACACACACACACACACACACACACACACACACACACACACACACACACAGAGTATATATTATACTATGTAAGACACCACCACCACCACTGTCACCACAGGGTAAATCGTCTCAGTCAGTCGTAAACATATTTTGCAGTATAGGCCTGCAGTATAGGCCTTCACAAAGTGTTTGGGTGTGTTTTGATATGTTGAAGATGGTTAAAATGCCCACAAATCTTTGGCTTCAAACCCAGTACATTGTGACCCTACAAAACCCCACACAGCTCTATTGAGTAAACACAACTGTGTCTAGTCACTTGACATTGCAGTGTGGGTCACCCTGACTTTTCACTTTTCGTGTGTGTGTGCGTGTGCGTGTGCGTGTGCGTGTGTGTGTGTGTGTGTGTGTGTGTGTGTGTGTGTGCGCGCGCGCGTGTGTCCGTGCATCTGTCTGCATGTCCATGTCATTCTGGGACGTCTACTGTTCATGTTATGTTATATGGAGGATAGTCATTGTGTTGCTCTCGTACTCTCTGCTCTAATTGTAATCACCAAACTGTCACTAAACACCTTTGTTCCAACTAAAGAACAATTTCAAGACCTCCTGGCAGCAAACCTGCTCTAAAAATGGCTGTAATCCCTGGAGTCCATCATTGTTCGTCAAACTGACATGGAAGGTCTGTGATTAGGGTGCATACCAAGCCCCAGACACTGAGAGGAAGCATTGAAGCCAAATGGACATACTGGCCGATCGTAGGTATAGGCTATACTGCAGCGCGAGCGGCACTGGGCCTAAAGCATGAACCAAATGGACAGAGCCCACCACTCCCTTTTCACAGAAGGGGTAAAAAGGGAGTATGCGCTGGGTGAGCAACTCAATGCAAGTGGATGGGAGGGGAAATACAGTGCCATCTCTATTATTTATGATACACATGGTTAGACATACTAACAGCCCGACAGGCATTAGTCCATAGTTAGCTCCTGACGTGCGTGGCCAGTTACAACTAACCTGTGGCAGGTTAAAAGGAAACTCATCCGTGACGTGGCTCCTGACATGCGTAGCACGTTAAAACTAAACTAAAACTATAACCTGTGACTTCCTGTGAGATTACAGTAGGTTTAGGGTTTAGGTTTTGGGTATACTGTACTGTAGGTGTCGGACTAATGCCTGTCGGACTGTTAGTACGTCGGACCAAACACATGCACTCGGTGCGAATCACCAGGGCTGTGCATGGATCCGACTGGCGGACGGACCATCAGAGCCCTACAAATCCGGAAAAAAATAGAACCACTGCTGATACTGCCCATAAGATTCAGTGAGATCATTGAGAGATACCCTAATTTTCAACAATGCCAAGATTACAAATGAAAGTGTCACGTTATCAGTCTGTTGTATACTTTTATTATGTAGTCTTGTCCTAGTGTTTCCTGTTTTCCCTAGTTACTGTTCTGCCTGTCTTGTCCCAAGGGGCCAGCTATGCACTCCAATGTTGAAGCGCTGGTCCCTTGTGGCCAAGTTTGGGACTGCAGGCGGATGAAATTCATGCACGAGCACAAGAAAGCGCGCCGCTGGTTTGCTTCGTGGACGCGAACAGGGCAGTTTGTGTTTACATTCTGTTTTCTGGAGGATAAAGCAGCCTTTTTGTTAACCACGACTCGAGTGCTCGCATCATGTACCACATCTCAAAACATAACTGATTTATTATATTACAGATAAGAAGCCCACCGTAAACCGGAGTTTGGTTTGGTTTACCAGCTAATAGTACTAAAACTGACACGTTGCTGTGTTGTGGGAGCTCGTGTTTTTCTGACTGTCATGAATAATGACGCAATTAAGGCTATAGTTCTATAATCTATAGGCCTACATTCCTTTTTATATTATGTTCTTAATTGTAACTGCTGTAATATGTGCGTCTTACAAATTACTGTCACCAAAGCGAGACGTTTTAAATAGTAGCAACAGTAAACTTAACCATTTTATATGGTTCTATATAATCACACCCCAATGTAACTCCCACTGTACCTTCGACAGGCAGCCTGTGTAGACATTTTTAAAGCACAGCTCAAGACCCACTTGTACAACATTGCTTTTAATTGATATTTTTTGTTGTTTTTTTAATGTCTTTGGCTTGCTTTTCTTTTCTTTTTTTCTCCATTGCTCTGTAAAGCACTTTGAGCTGCATTTCATGTCATGAAAGGTGCTATACAAATAACGTTTTATTATTATTATTATTATTATTATTGGGAAAAATAAGCCATATATACCGGTAGTCCTTTCTTGGGTTCAATCCTTTTAAATGAATAAGAATTCTTACAGATCCATTTATGTTGTCACTATAGGAAGGGGTTAGGCTAATAAACTACCCTGTTTGGTGGTGGGTGGGCTGAAAAGTTTGAGAACCACTCCTGTAGGGTAGGTAATTAAAGAAAAGTAATGTATAGCCTATTTTCTGATGGGAACGATATTTTCCTGGGATCACTACATGGTGTTTTTTTTAAACTACCGTCATTTTATAATTTTCCCACATTGAGTTTGTTGATTGTGTTGCATCTTTACACAACTGGTGAGGTACTGAGTTTAAAAAACAGAAGATGTTCAAAGATTGTGGTTTTAATTTAGTCTGTAATTTATTAATTCATACACAGTAAATGTCTTTTAGTGTTAATCTAATTCAAGTCAGTGTACAATGGAACCAAATGCACCCATCATGTCATGTGTACAGTACACTGTAACATTAAACATTGCCCAGATGGAACTGTTTTTATTATATTGATACATTTTAGGGGTAAAATAGACCACCTAGTTGCTAAGTCTTTACTAACATTTCGATATAAATCCCTAGATAATGTCAGAATTCTCAAGTTTCTGGTTCAGCGCCTGTGCGCTATGTAAACAGACGAAAATCTATGTATTGTTTTTTCTTTTTTGTCTTTGCTCGTACTCGACACGGAGCGCGTTCATGAATGGATTCAGGCTTCAGGCGCGTTCACATGGCGTTCACGGCCGAGGTGCACTCTGGGTGCACTTCCGCATTTGGACACCAAAATTTGGTGTCCAAATGCGGAAGTGCACCCAGAGTGCACCTCGGTGAAATGCTGAATCAGCGAAAAGACGGTACTTCCGGCAGCCTTCCGGGTGCTTCAAAACGCCACTGAGCAACTTCCACTGACATGAATAGCAGAGGGGGCGGAGCTTCGCGTTAGTTTAGTCTCTATCCTTTTAATACTCTATGGTCTTGTCTCACCTCCCTGTGATTACTAGTTTTCTCCACCTGTGTCCTGTTAGTCTCCCAGCCAATCCCAGTGTTGATTGTTGTTCTGTCGCACCTGTGTCTAGTCCTTATAAACCTCCCTGTGTTCAGTGTTCCCTTGTCAGATTATAATTCATTGTTACTGTGTTTGTCCTGCTACACTTTACTGTGAGTTTATGTTAATAAATATATTGGACTGCATCAGTTTGCCTGCTTGGTTCTGCTTCTGGGTCCTCACCTGACACACCGTGACAGTATAATCTGACCAACATGGACCCAGCAGAACTTCAGCAGATCGATGAGGACTTGCAAGTTATCGACAGCTATGTCAATGCGGTTAAAGAGACGACTTGTGTTCAGCAGCAAAGGATGGCTCTCAGGTTGGCCTTGAAAGAGACTTTTTGTTTTATGAAAAGGTTTCCACAATTGGCTCATCTGGTGGATGGAACAGCCAGGCAATTAAGAACTTTATTGGCATCTTTGCTATCCAACAAGCCTGTCACTCCAGCTTGCCCTGCATCCAAACCTGCTCACCAGCCTGCTTCCCAACCTGCTCCTCAGTCTGCTTCCCTACCTGCTCACCAGCCTGCAATCCAGTCAATCAGGCTGGGGTCTGTAGGCCTCCAGCCCGTCTGTCCTGAACCTGCCCCTGTTGACTCTGTGTTCCCTGAGCCAGCCGATGCTGAGACGGCTTCAGCTTTGGATCCTTTCATTGGGACTCGCTTGGCCATCTTCAGGGGGAACCGGGGGAGGGGGCGTGGTCGCCATGGCTCTCGACGACGTCAACACTCCTCACTGCCCAGTGTCGCCGAGACGCGGCCACCGCCGCCCAGTGTCGCCGAGACGCGGCCACCGCCGCCCAGTGTCGCCGAGACGCGGCCACCGCCGCCCAGCGACGCCGAGACGCGGCCACCGCCGCCCAGCGACGCCCAGTCGCGGCCACTGCCGCCCAGCGACGCCGAGACGTGGCCACCGCCGCCCAGCGACGCCCAGTCGCGGCCACTGCCGCCCTGCGACACCGAGACGCGGCCACCGCCGCCCAGCAACGCCGAGTCGTGGCCACCGCCGTCCCAGAGGCCATCCATGGCACACAGCGACACACTGCCAGAGCTCAGCGCCACTGAGACCCCGCTGCTGCAGCTCGCCTCGTCTGAGGCCCCGCCGCTGCAGCTCGCCTCGTCTGAGGTTCCGCCGCTGCAGATCGCCTCCACTGAGGCTCCGCCGCTGCAGTTCGCCTCCACTGAGGCTCCGCCGCTGCAGCTCGCCTCCACTGAGGCTCCGCCGCTGCAGCTCGCCTCCACTGAGGCTCCGCCGCTGCAGCCCGCCTCCACTGAGGCTCCGCCGCTGCAGCCCGCCTCCACTGAGGCTCTGCCGCTGCCCCCCGTTAACTTTCTGCCAGGGGCTTCAGCAACTTTGGGTCCCCAGCCCCCTCGACCCCGCTCTGAACAATGTAATCCTGTGAGTGGTTCTTTTGGTCCGCCGGATAGTCCTTTGGCCACTCTACCTGTCGTTCTGTCTACCTGTGTCCCGGTTTGTATGTCTGCGTGTCTGTCTGCCAGTATGCTTGTGCGTTTGTCTGCTCCCCAGTGTTTTAGTCCCCCTAATCTGTTTACCCACCTGTTGTGTCTGACTGCATGTTTGTCTGCCTGTCTGTCCGTTTGTCAGTTTATTTGTTTGTCTCTTGGTTTGTCTCAGTTTGTGCCTGTCTGTTTGTCTGTGTGCTTGTCTGCGTGTCTCCCCACCTGCCTTTCTGTGTAACTTTTTGTTCTACCCTGCCCTTAGCCGTAGGCTACAGTGTTTTGTAAAACTTGTAGATCTGGTCTTTTGTGATGTTTCAGTCCTGCCAGTCTTTTGTTAGTTTTGTGCCCCTGTTTCCCTCCGTCCGACTCCCCTCCACCCACCCTACTCAGTATTCTGGGATTTATTTTTTGGAATGTCTGGGATCCATTCCTTGGGGGGAGGTACTGTCACGTTATCAGTCTGTTGTATACTTTTATTATGTAGTCTTGTCCTAGTGTTTCCTGTTTTCCCTAGTTACTGTTCTGCCTGTCTTGTCTCACCTCCCTGTGATTACTAGTTTTCTCCACCTGTGTCCTGTTAGTCTCCCAGCCAATCCCAGTGTTGATTGTTGTTCTGTCGCACCTGTGTCTAGTCCTTATAAACCTCCCTGTGTTCAGTGTTCCCTTGTCAGATTATAATTCATTGTTACTGTGTTTGTCCTGCTACACTTTACTGTGAGTTTATGTTAATAAATATATTGGACTGCATCAGTTTGCCTGCTTGGTTCTGCTTCTGGGTCCTCACCTGACACACCGTGACAGAAAGAAGCTAAAATGGGACAGGACAAGTCATGAATGGATGAAATAGTGAATATAAAATGAGCAATATATTTATTATGGTTTGGTGATGAATTGGATATGTTTAGGTACTCTGATCAAGCGCCATCAGCTCCAACCATAGGGACTCGGAATCCCCCGTACCTAAACAGCAGATCCAAAACGACAGGTGATAGCTGGCGTGGAGGAGGGTGGCAGCAAAACTTTAAGCAGATAGCAGTGCAGCAGTATCAGTGTGCAGCATCAAGCAGGACGAGCAGTGCAAACAATACAGTTTAAATTATAGCCGGTAAGAAGATGGAATCAGTGTTTGATTGGATGAAGTGAATCATGTGAATGAGAATGTTATGCTGAGGCCGCGGCCCAATGAATTAACGGCCGGCAGAAACTGCAGTTTCCTGACTGAACTTGCTTTTGGCATGTCTGTGACAGGCGCAATGATCATTAATCAGTGAATAAATTCCTTGATAGAATCCTGAAATGCTAAAACATGGGGGATACGTCCTCCTTACCTGCAAAATATCTGGTCATGCATCTGAAGTCATTGCATAAGATTAGAAGGATACATCATTTCAAGTTATACAGAAAGTATAAACGTGACAAAGCAGCAGACTGCATGCGGCAACAGCAGGGGCACAGTATCTATCTCCTATCAGATGCTGGGAAGGTGCTATCATGGATGCTCCTGTACTTTGCCTATAACAACCCATGTAAAATAACATCTTTTCCCATATCACGTGTGGCTTTAGTGCATCGAAGCACTGCAGACATGATCAGTGTTGTTACTAGACATTGATGAAGAATTGTGGCAGGCAGAGTTACATATATTGTTGTTTGCCTTTGCCTTAAGATACAGTACTGTATGTTGTGACATTCTGAATATTATAAGAGTCAAAATGCCGTGGCTCAGCCCTGGTATCTATTGTTTTGGGTACAACTTGGTCCTTGGACACAAGCAACTTCTTTCTTATCTTGACTATGGTTTAATTGTTCCCTGTATATGACGCAGAACTACTTTACCATGACCTGTGTGTCTAATGTACTTCTCCGAATGATATTTATTAAAGAACAACCACCACCTTCAAATAAGTGCCGGTGTGTCTAGGACCAGCAGTAGTATTGCAGTGCTCCTTGCGCAAAAACACCTGAGATGGGTTCTGAGTCAAACTTGTGGTAGAATTATACCATATTTTGTTATTATTTTGTTTTACCTTTTGCCTTATGTTCTGATCATCTGAATATCATATTCAAGATGACATGGCATATAGGCCTGGCATATATTGTTTAGAGTACAACTTGGTCCTGTGACACGAGCAAGCTTGTTCCCTTCTTATCTTTGTATAGGCTTCCCCTGACAACTACTGTGACTGATTGATTGATTGGTTGATTGATTGATTGAATGAATACAAAGTCCACTAAGATGATTAGAAACCCAATAAAGCACTAAAGCTTTCCATTGAGGTCCTCCATTTTCAATTCATCAGAACATTTAATAACATACAAATATACAGTACAGTACTATGCTGAAACATCATATAGTTAGAAAACAAAATAAATAATATTTGTACAGTAAAGGTTGGGATTGCAGCCACCCATAATTGTTTATGGTGCCTTATTCTTTCCCTGAGTCTTTTCATTAAGCAAGTAAAAGTACAGACTCCAGAGTAAAAAGTACTCACTATGCAGAATGTCCCGTTTTCAAATGTATAATAATCTTTTCAAAATAGCCGCCAAATAAATGTACTGGAGTAAAAGTACAATATTTGCCTCTGAAATGTAGTGGAGTAGAAGTAAAAGTACTGAAAATGTGACATACTCATAAGTAAAGCACAAATACCTCAAAATTGTACTTGTAGTTACTTTCCCCCACTGGAATCACTCACCTTCAGGAGCAGGACTCACACATTGGCTTACGTGGCCATGGCCATGCATGGTCGAAATACACCCCATCACCCAACACATAAATTGTAGCAATATCATCGTTAACATTGATGGACAGGCCACACTGTAAGCAAGTGTAGACTTTAGCCTACTGACTGAACTCTCACAATAGTAGTTATTGTTTGGAATCATGAGATTATGATATCACTGTCCACTTCAACCTAAAGCCTATTTCAGACTATTTCGCTTGCCAACAATAACTGTTTTCAAACCAACAAAGAACAAAAGGTTTAGTGCTGATTTAGTTAACCCCAAATCTCAACAACATAAGCGGTAACATTTAGAAAAATGCAAAACTATCTATGAAAAACTGTGCACTTCTAGGATTGCTATTGGTTCAAAGTCACGTGACAATTGTTTTTGCTGTTGAAGTGTGATCAAACCATTTAGCTATTTCTTAATCTCAGCACTTAATTTAGCAATCCATTAATCTTGTTTTTGTCTAGCCTTTTTATTTTTTATCATTTTTATCCCACGATTTTGCAAACTCCACACAGAGGGGCCCTTTCGCCAACCCCGCCTCGGGTATGGGCACTGATGACACGGAGGAGGGAGCACGCCCCCAGCACCCACAGCGTCCCCAGCGGGAATCGAACCCAAGACCTTCTAGCTGTGAGGCGACAGCACTACAGACTGTGCCACCATGCCCCCTTTGTCCCCCCATTTGTAGGCCTAATGGGGTGTCCACATACAAACCCTGTTTGCATTACGTAAGCAACTAGCTTACATGATGTTGGGATAGATACAGAGATTTGGGTCACAGGACTTTCATGTCGATAATACATTTGTATTTGTGTATACATACACATTCTCAGACTATTGGTGTGTAGTGTTCCTTGCCCCTTGCGTCCCTTTAAAGTCTCCTTAAAGAGTCAGGCAGGCGATCAAAGTTTTAGTTGTTAGTTAATCCACAGAGCAGAGCAGCTTTTGTTCTAAATGTCAGAATATCCTTTTCAATCTGCCTGACGTCAGAGCAACTACAGGCCTCCAGAGTAAAACTGGCACCTGCTTCAGATTAATTAAACTAGTTATATATGCATAGTTCATTGTTGCGAACGCAGTGATTGCGAACGCAGTGAGCACTTACTATGAGACCTAGCAGATCATGTCTGTGTGTGTCTGCCTGTCCCGCTTTTGTGCCCATATATGGAGCTGAGTGATTACGTCACCATGACTCAGCCATAACCATATAAGGAGTCCCCAAAGCAGCTATACGTCCAAAACCCAAATATGTACGAGCTGCGTTCGCTTCCCGCGTTTGCGCGTCTTACTGGTATGATCAAGGATTGTATATTATTAAAGTGATCTTAAGGGTGCTTTTTGGATAGGGATTTTTTGAACGCTTGGGCCCTGGCCACTCCGTCTATCATTCATTCATACTGTATATGGACCAATGAATGTACTTCTGTCATTTGTATCTGTCAAACTCATGTGTAACCACCTGTCTACTCTCTTTCACCATGCATTTCTTTGCACCTCCACCAGCATCCAGGACCTCCAGTGGAGATTCTCCACGTGTTCGGAATCGGCATCAGGGTTTATTTGACATATTGAAGATGCATGTATAAATATAAAGTTAAGGGGGTAATTCACTTTAAAACAATTCTGGGTTCATTTTAATGTCTACTCTGAAGTTGCTTGATTAAATATTTAGATATTTGATATTAATGTGATCAGGCACGCGCCATGCACCTTCCTATATTAAACTTGGAACTCCATATTACACATTTTAGACTCATTGAAAGTTTTTTTTTTTGTCAATAACTTAAAATAAATAAATAGGTATAGAATTTACCTCTGTATTAGGAAATGAGGTTATACACCTTGTCTCACGAACCACTGTTCTAGCACTGTTCTTGAATGAATCACTCACAAGGAAGACAGGGAGGAGACACGAGGAGGTGGGACCACTTGGGGTGAGGGTTGGGTCATTACTGTCAGCTGGCTCAAGTCACTGTCCAGACCCCACTTCACTCCCGACGCCCTCCCCCAGGAAACAGAGATATGGCGGTGTGAGGACATGACACTCCAATCAAATAGAGAAATCATTTGTAACTGTATCGCACAGAGCAAGGCCTGTGTTTTGTCTTAGCGAGAAGGCCCCTGGTCGCGGCCAGGCAGCTGTTTGGGTTGGAACACAGAATGGTGAGACGCCACCCTTCCATCTGGCTCATGCAGTCTGCAAGGCTACAGGAATAGAATACTGAGAAAGCAAGGAACACGACTCCCTTTCCAATAGCAATAGCATGATAATGGAATGTTTTTCCTGCACCTGCAGTCCACCCAAAAGAAAAAAGAAAGAAAGAAAGAAAGACTTGTGCAATAATCATTTGAGGTATTTAATTTTGCCGAGGCTAAATCACTTGGAATGTTTGTGTTGTACCTCAGAGACCTGCATGCTCCCAGCAATTGGATTTTCATTATGAACAGTACAGATGAATCTTGATTGATGTGCTCGATTGATAAGCAATGATCAAAAATGCAACAACAAACAGTGTCAGTGTGTGACGAGTGACAATGAGATTTATAAGGTGATAAAATGAGCCCAAGAGACTATCTTTTCAGAGCCGTAAAAGTGGACACATTCCTAGACAGGGAATGTAAGATTGCTATCACAACTAGATAAGGCTTTATTATTGTCAAACTATTGGCCTGTGGTTTGGTAGAAGACTACATTATAAAACTAGTGACTCATATTCCAGTTTATCCTGAGATCTCTCCACACAGGCAGGCTGTTCCATTCCATCTCCTGTCTCTCTTTCTCTTTAAGTATCAGCTATCTCTTGCCAAAAGACTGACTGGGTATTAATAGCAACACTCACAGAATCCAAACCGCATTTGTTTAGGTCAAGGCAGAACTCAGTGTCCATTAAACAATACAGAGAAACTCAAAAGTCTGGCAGAGTGAAGGAGAGGGGGAAAAAGAGACATAAACTAAACAGTTGCCCAGAATATTATAACCGAGAGAGAGAAAACAGAACTTTAATGAGGTGGTTAATCATTTAGGGCCAGGGAGTGCACCGTACAGTACTTGCATCAGCCAAGAACTTTGCCTCTAAAATATGACTGCATGCCAGGCTCACAGTGAGAGTGATTTGTGGGGCCTGCAGTACAAAGTTCAACCATATCGCCAATGAGCCAAAAGCCTTTTCAGATATAAAATCTCACTCTTCACTGCCCTTCCTCTTTTACACACACGCACGCACGCACGCACGCACGCACGCACGCACACACACACACACACACACACACACACACACACACACACACACACACACACACACACACACACACACACACACACACACACACACACACACACACACACACACACACACACACACACAGAGCCATTTATCACCTTGGGTTGAGTTGTAGGGACGTTGATAACATCTTTAACTGGTCTCAAGTTTCCTGGGTCTATATTATTCACGATGATGTATTGCCCAGTTTACATGAGTTTACATGTGAATGTTGTGCATGTGTGTGTAATGTACAATATGGAGTGTGACTGATGAGCTGTGTTTGTGAGTGAATGCTTATTTGTGTAAGTACACGGTTTCACGATTTTCCTTTTTTTTATCCTTTATTCTGTATATATTTTTATTTATTTTTTCAGAAAGAATAACAGTAAAGCAGAGGTGCCCACACTTTTTTGACTTGATCTACCCACCAAAGAAATGTTATCCAATTGCTGAAAATAGTTAAACAATGTCCTTGAGTGGGCTTTAGAATAGTGGCGATGGCGTTACACTAACACACTTGGAATGGGAAATACAGGGTTTTCTTGCATGTATAACAGGCTCTTTTTTATGTCAATCACGTCACCTTAATACAACACAAGTGGCAGATTATTTATGTTTTTTTTTTACAATAATATATTTTTAGGGGCATGTCATGTGGTCTACCTGCACAGGCTTTATGATCTACTGGTAGATCACGATCTACCTTTTGGGCAAAGCATACAAGTTTGTATTGTGGTGAGGGTTACTTACTTTACTCCCAATGGAAATTCACAGAGCTGTATATGTGCCTATAGCTTAATTCTCGTATTCCCTCCCCACCGCCAAGGTATCAACCCAGCAGGAGCCTATAGAAAAAAAACACTTGAGACTGACAGCCATCCACCTTTGTTGGAGCACAGTAGAGCAAAGTGTTTCTTTTTTATTTTGGGGGTATAATCTACTTTGTCTTCTCTAAGCATGCAGTGTAGCAAATTAAGGGGGCTTCCGTGCGTAAAATAGTGACACCTTGTGCGCACTTGCACTTAACATTAATTTTGATTTTTCTTTTTGTTGTGCTGTTTGAAAAGGTTTGAATAATGTTGATTTTGCCTGGGGGTCCCCTGGCTCAAAACATTTTCAAATGGGGGTCGATCCGTGCTCCGTGGCCAAATACAAATCATTATGGGGGTCCTTGACAGAGCAAGTTTGATATAGGCATAAGGTGAAGAGACTGGAGCAGCACGGACATTTAGAGCCTTTTATTTAGGTGCTGAGTATACAAACGACTAACGTTTCGACCTTTCGAAAAGGGTTAAATGAACAGGGTCTTATGGTATGGTGGACCCTACCCTAGCACGTCTCAATGGAACGGCCGACAACCTGACCCAGTATAGGTTGACACAGTATTATTCATCATCACAGGTGCTACTCTCTCATAAAGTCCATTCATCAGTGAAGCTAGAGTTATAGTACAAAGGACATGCAGTGCAAAAAACTGTCTGTGTTCATTACGTGACCCACGGTAATTTAATCGCTCCACATAGCGCTTCAGATTGATCACAGCATGCATTTCCATTCACCCCGACAGAGAAAGTTCAAACAGAAGCTAACCTGTGGAGTGTGTGATGTAATCATGCAACAAACGAGTGTGCATGTTCCTGAATCCTGCTGGACATAATTCGACCGCCACCACCAGACCCCGCTGACAAGGTACGGAACGTTCCCTTTTTTAAAGTCAAAACTTGTTTTTTCTCCTGAGAATGACAGGAACAAGCTTCAGTAAGGGCCTGGGGGGGGGGGGGGGTCAAGAAGAGGGAGTGCAGTACTAGGCCATGTGTTTGCGTGCACCTACATCGTGCTGCAAAATGTGCGTGTGTGGCTGTGTGCGTGTGTGTGCGCGTGCGTGCGTGTCTGTGTGCAGTGCACATGTTTGTACTTTTCCAGAGGACCATGCCTAAACTCTGAGCATCATATCTGAAAATGGCAGTCATCCAAATTCTGACACAGCTGTCCAGAGTGTGCAGATACAAGAGGAGGAGGCGGAGCAAAGAGTTTGGGAGATTGAGGGGGAAATAATGCAGAACCTTTGTTACAAAGGATCTAATATAGGCTATAGAACTTTATTTAGTCACAATCTCTTCCATCGTTCAATATTTACAAAACTGACAGACAGTGGTGGAAAAAGTAGGCCTACTCAAATGTTTTACTTACAGTAAGTAAACATATAAATACTGCAATGTAGTACAAGTAGAAGTCCCAGATTAAAAATAATAATGTACTTAACGGTGCCGGAGATTAGCTAGTAACAGAAGGACTGACACAGACACAGACGGAGAGCAAAACATACTCTCTCCCCGGCCTGGTGGAGACAATAATCAAGTAAAGTAAATACCTCAAAATTGTACTTAATTGTAGGCTACAGTACTTGAGTAAATGTACTTAGTAAAAAAGTACTGCCGTAGCAGCAGACACTACAGCACTCTGCAGGTCGAAACGCGTACGTTGTCCACTCTCATCAGAGGTCAATAAAATCATGTGAAAAGGACATATAATGAGTGCTGGCCTTTTCATTTCACCTTAAACGTACTTAGTTACAGTACTTTACACTACTGCCGGCAGACATACAGTACAAAACCCACAGACAATGTAGGCTACAAGCTCAGGCGTTGCGATATCATGTGACACGTAGTGAGCTTGCAGATCGGCACTCTTGTACGATCGAGTAGCATATTAATTCAAATATGGAAAAATGAAATATGGAGATGCGAGGTTTCTGCCCGACAGCAACGAAATGCTACAGGCCTACTGTACATATTGTACACTCAGCCTAAATACCACACTGCACAGACACATCATCATACATACAGTATAGGGCACGTGCTCACACGCAAACACACACACACACACGCACGCACGCAGGCAGGCAGGCAGGCAGGCAGGCAGGCAGGCAGGCAGGCAGGCAGGCAGGCAGACAGACAGACAGACACACACACACACACACACACACACATTGAGCAACAGTGGAGGACAAGGTTAGGTAAACAGCAGTGTTGATAGTCCTGGGGGTTGTCACGGCCCCTCTGATTGGCTTATCTAACTGCGATTTCTTAAAAATGCTGGCTGCCAGCCAATAGAAACAGGGCAATGAATGCCGTACCCCAATCAGGGGAGCGAAAACATCCTGTGCTGAGACAGAGGGAAAGGACTGGGCCTATATCAGGACATAGGGTGAGCAGTCGGAGGTGAGGTCTGGGTTACTGCACATATATCGTCTATCTGTCATCGACGAGTAAGAACTGTTGGGATCCATCTTGCTGCGTCTTAGGTTTCCAGCTGCTCAGTGTTATGCATTGAAAGCTCAAGTCCCACAAGGATTTTTCAGTATAGGAAAAAAATTACAAGAAACCAAGTGAATTGAGTTTTGTCTTGTGCTTTCTATAAATGCATCAGCTGGCTTCAAACCCTAGTAAAATGTGTCCAGGGAAAGGTCCTTGTGATTTTCTTAGACCTTAGCTGTCTTTATAGGAAGTCATTTCTCCCTGCTGAGCTCTGAAGCTTGTTTAATGGGAGGCATGCTTTGGACTCAAAAGGCAAGGAAAGGCCAGAATGTCCTTTTGCAAAAAGGTCAACTTTAACGTTAATCGTGACTGTATCTCTGTACTGTACTTGTGTAATATATCTGCAGAGAAAGGGGATGCGACACAAACACAATTGCACACTAAAATGTCAGGGTCATTGCATTGCCATTGTTATCTACTCCTGTGTGTAAATTATAAGCTGTCACAGCTTTGTAGGGATCTGAGCTTGTTGTAGGACCTAGTGGTGTATTCACACACAAGCATACATTCAGTATACATGACTCACACACGCACACAAATGCGCGCGCACACACACACACACACACACACACACACACACACACACACACACAGCGAAGCGAGGACCTAAATATAGCCAACCAACAGTGTTATTACCACGGCAGGCGAGTGTGGTCTGCTATCTCTCACCCTTCACTCCTATTGTTTTACTGCTTCAGCAAATGACAGCTTCAGTAAGGCTGGAGCCCATTTTGGCTTATATGGCTAGTTATATAAGCCTGGCTTTGGTCGGTACTCTCTAATGGCAACACTACATGAATTATTTCATGTACTATAGGTTTAGTGTGCCACATGCAACAAAGCAAAACCCTTTCTCAGCTCAGCTGGTAGCCTTGCCTGCATCTGGATTAGTACTGAATAATCCTATTGATTTGCATTCAACGTAATTCACGCACGCACGCACGCACGCACGCACACACACACACACACACACACACACACACACTCAAATTTGGCAACTGCGTGGGCCAGGGCCGCCGCCATGGTGATCTGGGCATACCCTGCATTGCCAGCCTCAGCCTGACAGCATGTTGCGGGTCGAACTCAATACAAAAATCACACCCGTGTGAACTGAGTGGTGCAACTTCTCTCTCCCCTAAAGAAACATATCTCTGCTGTCGGGAGGAAACCTCATAACTCCAAAATGTTCATTTATCAGGAAATTTAAAATATACATTTTCCAGGAAATTAAGCAATACAGCCTCATTAAAGTTGGTGTTGTAACTTTATATATTGTCAATTACTTCCATGAGAGGGGGAGAGGTGGTGGAGTTAGTTGCTTTAGCAGACATTTTGAGGGTCCAATGGAGTTAAGTGGTTTTGTCCAAAGCACTTTTTAGTATACTTTCCATTGGTTCAATATTTTCGAAACAACACACAGACGTAAAGGGTGTTCAATAGCACTGATTTATGCCAAAAATATCAAAAACCTCAAAAATTAGATTTCCTCCCGACAGCAACAGTGAGGGGGAAAAGGGGTGGGTGGGGGATTCAGATTTTACATGCTATTTTAGTGCTAAGTTGATGATCAAAAGCGACAAATCTGGAATAGGTAAAAAATTTATCTCAGTTGTCATGCCTGCGTTCATAGCAAACAAAACTATTTCCTTGCATGTTCTGATATGAATGAACTGACTCAAGAGAGCCATGCAGTGAATGTTGGACTATCAGTTATCTTACCTCCATTATGAGCAGAGCCTCATATGCAGTGGTAACTAAGTACATTTACTTTACACTACTAAGTGTTGTACTTAGTACAATATTGAGGTATTTGTATTTTACTTGAGTACAGTATGTAAAATGTTCTGTACTTTTACTTCTACTAGTTACTGTAGTTACTTTGTAGATTTTTATTATTATTACAAAACACACATTAACAACTTCAGCCCATTTGAAAATAGCAGATTTGCCGAACTGCTATTTCATAACGAGCACTTTCAGCTTTTGGTACTTTAAGTACATTTTGATACCAATACTTTTGTACACCTGATCTGCCAGGAACACTTAACAGAACATGCTTTCCAGTCACAATGATCGACTAATCAGTTAAACAAGGACCACATTAGAACTTAGAGATAATTTGTCGAATCAGCATTACTCATATTTTCCACAGACAACTCAACTGCCAACATCAACTACCATTTAATATTCAGAACTAACTGCAACCATCTGTCCCCGTTTGTACTGTGTGTGTGCATGTGTGTGTGCGTGTGTGTGTGTGTGTGTGTGTGTGTGTGTGTGTGTGTGTGTGTGTGAGAGAGTGCGTGCGTGCGTTGCGTGAGTGTGTGTGTGTGTGTGTGTGTGTGTGTGTGTGTGTGTGTGTGTGTGTGTGTGTGTGTGTGTGTGTGTGTGTGTGTGTGAGGTGCATCTCTATTACCATGCATGATACTGTAATAAGTGATGATATCAAAGAATGTGGTTGTTTTGAGAATTATAACAAAGCAATCAATTTCCAGGCTAGGCTCTATACAAGTTTCTGCAATAAGGCACGCTGGATGGACTGTTCAAACAAAGATTAGAGCTGTGTGAATTACGTAAGTTAAAAAGGAAAAAAAAGAAGAAAAAAACATTCAGAGTTCTGCACGTCACTAAGTGCCAGTGTTGTTGTGGGCAATGGGCTGAGGGGGTCGAACAGGATTTCCCCACTGTTAACAGCAGGACACGCAAATATAGGCCTGAAAACAAACATGCTATTGGAGAGCAGGGCACAGGAAAGCCAGACAAAAGCCTCTGTGACGCAGCAACTCAAAATAAATTTCTCATCAGTCACCAGACGTTAAGCCCTCCCGCAGTGTGACCTTCTGTTTGGCCCTGTTTATATAGGGCTGTGGTTCTCAAACCTTTTCATGTCAAGAGCCTCCAAATTGATGCTATATTGGATGTCGACCCCCATCTGAAAATATTTTGTACCAGGGATCCACAGAAGGAAGGTTTTGAGTAAAAAAAGAGAAAAGAATGCATTAGGAGTAGGACCTAATGCATTGAGTTGCAAAGCTTCGAGAGCTTGTAGATTGGCTATTTTCAGACAAGAGATGTGGTGTAGAGAGAAAAGGAGGGGGCCTAGTGGGCTACAGACCCCTGGGAGACCGGTCAATGAAGTAAGACGAAGTGTTGTACACTGTACAGCATACCCATACACCAACCATAAAGAATAAAGATATAGGCCTATTTCAAAGTAAATACACTGCTGCGTAGAATTAGGAATTAATTTTGATTGACTAACGGTTGTTCTGTGCAGTATGATCATCTTGGTAATTAAATACCACACACCAACATTACAAGCAAAGCTAGGGGCATATTCACATATGCATCCATACTGTTGATATAACACACATACAGTAATACCAAAGATAGTATACTCTCTCTTTGAACTTTGATGACAATCCTTCTGTTCTTTACAGTGAGAGGTGTAGTTTTGAACAGTATAATCACCCAATTCTACACATGTTTGCACTCTTATTCTCCCCATAGAGTTGTGTGTTTTCCCACGTTTGCCTCTAAGGACAGGAACTGATACCTACAGGAAATGGAGACGACATGCTTCCTGTCTTTGTTCAGCAGAGAAACTGCTGGCTCTGTCAGAAGTGAAGATGATAGATGACACAACGGTACTGCCTATGTATTCATTTACAGTAGAAGGCTTAGCTTTTAACATTTCCAACCAAGCATGAAGAAAGCAAAAGTCAGACTATAAAATACATCTATTTGATAGTCTTGATCCAATACAATTCATACTACACTGCTATAACAATGTTACATCAAGTTCTGTGGACAATGCACACAAAGAATGTAGAGAACCATCTGTGCAACATAACAAGTTGTTGGTCTAGTCCTATGGTCTAGAATCTAGACTAGATAGACTAGAACTAGACTCTATAGTCACTACACTAGTCACTCTTGATTGATTATGATGACAATGAAGATTACATTCTACTGCTTCCATCTAGTGGTGTGTATTGGTATACACACCATCTTTACTGTGTTAAAATCACAGTAAAATCATCACAAAGCAATACAGCAATACTTTTCCTGGAGAAAACGCCCTATAAAGTTTGTGTATGCTACATTTGTTAGACCCGCAGGGCAAATTCAGTTTCAGCTATACCCAGCTGCGGCTGCTCAGGTGGTTATGCTCAGCTATAGTGTAGATTCTTGTCCTAACACAAACATTAAATGCTATTGAAAATTAATGGAGCATTTACGTCATAGCCTATGTGTCTGAGCAAATCAGCTATTTTTGTTTTAACACAAACATTAAATGCCAGGAATGGAGAATTTACATCATATTAGCTCAGTCACTCACTTTGACCTGCAGCAGCAGTGGATCAAATCCACCAATCCAGAGCTACATCCTTCTCAAAGACAACGCTGTAGTGGCACAGAAGATGTTTACCATCTCTAACATAACATCCAGTGAACAGTGTCAGGCAAAGAACATTGCTACAGTCAATTTGCTATTTTTGGCGGAAGGATCGGAGAAGAAAAAACAGGACTGCTTTTGGTCCTTTAATAATAATCATCATAATACGGTAATCATAATAAAACTTTTCTATTCGTCAAGGCAACTTCTTCTTCGGCGTTTTATTTTGAAGGCTGACTAACCCGGAAGTATTATTTGTGGTTCCAGTCCAGTTTGTTGTGATCATAGGGTTGTTATTCATTTCATGGCCAGTGGAGCGATGGAAAGAATAGGTAAGGCGATCCATTACGTCTGTACATTCATCACTGATAGCGCAAAGCATAGACTTAAAGCAAGGTACTTATATGTTGCCTTTATAGGTAACGGGCTAACATAGAACAATTGTTGCATATGTACAAGGGTGATAATGAGGCTAACTTATACTTGCTAGCCAACAGAACTCCCAAGTTTCAATATACGATCATCATGTTATTATGACATTATTGATATGATATATCGACTACGATCTGGTTTATATGTTGCAAAATGTTGCAAATTGGTCTTGTGTACGTCATTCATTCACAACTCTTCTGGGTAGGCATATGTCAAACTAACACTTCATAACAAAATGTTATGAATTAAAAATCACACCCGTGTGAAGTGAGGGGCGCTAATATAATTAAGTCTAACTCATGTTGATTAGGTGATGTAATGGTGATATAAAACAAACGGTGCCAACACAAACATTAAACGCCATTAACAATATGACGTAATGATGCACATTATGACGTAAAGTTCCCCTTCATTGTCAATGGTGTTTACAAAACAAACATTAAACCTGTGTATAGGAGGGGTGCCCCTCAAAAATCAGTTTTTGCCAGTTAACTGTGAACATGATAGTGATGATTTGACGGCTCAGCCTCAGGCAGTCTAAATAGCGATAATTCAACGTCTTTCAGTTTCAGGGTAATCGTATCGTATTCATATTGTATCATCCCTGAAAGACGTTGCATAATATCGCTCAGCCCTCTTATCTGTCAATGCGCACTTGTCTCCTTCACTCTGTGCTCTGCGCCTGTCATGACTTGGACAAAATGCTGAATATAATACCTGTAGTTTTATGCAATGTCGATTTCTTGAAATATATTGTTTAAGTGGTCAGGATGGATTTTTAATTCCACCTTGGGGCCTGGCTGTTCACTAGGACAAGCAGGGATAAAGAGAAACGTTTGCATTGAGAGTACAGAATTCATCACTGCATGGTGTTGTGATGTTCTCTCTGTTCTCCAACCACTGAATAGAACTCCCCCCCACGGGCCCCACAGACCTGCCTCTGTCACTGCTGGAGATGGGTTGTTCCGGCAGGCTGGAGCTGATCACCCATCCTCTGCCCCTTGGTCAGCCTCTACCTCCACACAGCACGGTCAGTAGGCTATAGAGGCAGACTATAGAGCCTGATGGACCTGTTGGCAACTTGGCTCCAATGCTGATCCTGATTTGGGGGAGAGTTCTAGAGAGAGTCTAGTGACGGTCTAATCTGTGGTCCACAGATTACCAATATTTTGCTGATTTTGTATCTCATTATTTTAACGAGATACATTTTAAAAGGGAAAAATGTTTAAATCTATTCATTAATTAAATCTATTAATCTTAATGTAAAGGTAGAGTACAGTAAGTGATATTTTTGGGTCTCACGGTCTCACCATCTGTCCAGCTCTTAAAATAAACAGAATAATACTTTTTCTATAATCAATCAGAATCAAATTGATTATTTCGATTTACTGTTGCACCACTGATGTCCGCTGTCCCATCCATTATCTCTTTATGTTTTGTCGTGTATAGCTTCCTCATGGCCTGCCTCCTACCAGCGTGAGCCTGGAGACAGAAATAGAGAGGCAGTTTCTACGCGACCCCGTCTGGCTTCCAATACATGACACCGATGCTGCCTTCCAAAAGTTTCTCAAGTATGCATATTCATGTCTGTATGTAATGTTTTGCTGAAGGTTAATACATTAATAATGTGCTATTTTTTGGCCAAGTTGTATTACCGGTATGTAACATATTGTATGACAGTGTACGTATATCATATGTAATATATGTTCATATGTATGTATGTATGCATCTGCTCATAATTATATTGTATTGCAAAATGTTAACTTAATACTGAAGTAATAAGCCATTTACCCCCAGTGTGAGTGAGAGACACACACACATGGACTCTCTGCTCCACTGCACCCCGTCTCCCCTGCACTCCAGCCTGTCGGTGGTCAGAGATCCAACCACAGGAATGCTACTGGATTTCACAGAGGTATAGTTCACCACTGCACTGCTCTTTGTTATTTTAGGGCCCATGTCCACAGAAAGTGTGGACCTGTCTGCCATGCATTTCTATGGTGAAGACAACGCTGCACTGCTCCTCTTCCAAGTGTGGAGGAGCAGTACGATTCAGCCACTATCTGCATCTAGTGTTTAGTTTTTTTGGTGGAGAGCCCTGGATACTTCAAGGGTTTGAGCTGAAAATTGTTAAACTTTTGGAAAGGAGTGCCACCTGTCAATGACACGTTTTATAGATGGATACTTTATTAATCTCCGAAGGGAAATTCAGTTATCCCATAACTCATGCAAGCTTGAGTATACAGTAAGATTAGTTGGAAAAAAAGAAAAAAAAACATCACAAAAAGAAGGAGGCAGTGAGGCACAGGTTAAAATTGAGAAGACATATATACAAAATATATTATGAATAAGCATATAAAGCATTAAAATGTGTCACTGCTGGCAAAAGAGCCTTTCTGTGTGGAGTATGCATGTTCTCCCTGTGTCCCCTACGCCGGTATACCCTCACAACATACATTCAGTAATCCAGTAATACTGCCTTCCCCTAGCCAGCCAGGGTGCCTGATGGAGGGGAAAGGAACTGGTTGGAATAACGTGTTCCTTCCACACACACACCAAGTCCAACTGGGGAAGCTCACCCCTGTTAGGTGAAAAGAAGTAGCTTGGACTCCTCATGCACTGAAGGAAGCATGATGTCAGTCCGTTGCTCTCCCCAGGTTGGCAGAGAGAGTGTAGTGCCCAGGACAATTGACACTGGGTGAACATAAAATGGGTTACAAAAATCGTGGGATAAAAATGTAAAAGTAAAAAAGGTCACTGGGAATAATAATGATCCTTTGTTATAGACCATAGACTGTAAAAAATATGGACAAAGCGTTCCCCGGGTCTAACGTGAACGTAAAATGAAGCCTGAAATCCCTTGCACTGTAAGTCGCCATCTTTCAAGATCCGTTTGAGCCCAGTTTGGCCATTGGCTGGCCCAGACAACGAGGCGGGACTTCCCCCCTTCTTCTTCGCTGGTTTTTATTTTGACTCGAGTGGGTGGGGGATCCCGTTCATGAACTGTAACGGTAGCCACGCCCCTCAGAACATGCGCGACTTTATGGTAATTTCTTTTATAAATGGGGCCATCATTTTCCAAAAAGAATATTATGACATTAGAAATGAGACTTTAAACTAGTGACTGGAAGCGAAAAGTATTCATGACCATGTTTATTAAGGTAATACAGTCTAGGTGAAGTTGGGCCCAAATACATGGACTTCTATGGGGCTATGGGGTTTTTTGAGCCCAATGATAGCGCCACAACAGGCCATTATATGAACTTTAATTTCCTTAGTGGCTTCACAAAAAATCTGTCTGACTGCCCCCCTGTTATAGACCCATAGATAAATAACAAAAACTATTAGTCCAGTTCATAGGCCTATCGGCTGGTCATGGAATTAAAGTCAAGAGCCAAATTGCTGTTCGGACAAAGGTGTTCTTAAACATCGGATGGAACAGATCGGATGGAACAGATCCTTGTGTCTTGTTTTATGGCCTGGCAGGATGTTGTGGCATTGTCCATTATGGCCCGTCTCTTATTATGTGTTGATTTTGTCGACTAAAACTAAGACGAAAAATGTTTGTTGACGCGTCGGAAACTAAATGAAAACTAAGCTATGATGACTAAAACTAAGACTAAATATACTGAGAAATTTCGTCAACAAATAAAAACTAGACTAAAATGTTAGGAAGTGGATAAGAAATCCAGCATAAGTCATTTTACACTTGGTTGCATGCTGAAAATACTGGTATGATCTACAAGCTTGTAGATCGTAGATCCGCTATTTTCAGCAAGTGTAAAATCAGCCATTGCAACGGCATCAGGGCGTGCCAAATTTTATTTTAGTCGACCAAATCTACAGTTGATTTAGTCAAAAATCTATCATAAGTCTAAAATCTTAAGATATTTAGTCGACTAAAACTAGACTCACTAAAACATTTCGGGTGACTAAAACGAAATGAAAACGAATCAAAATTTGCTGCCAAAAAAAACAATGGTTCCTAGCATCCTTGTCTGTCATGTTGCCTCCCCAGCAGACTGCATCATTGAACTGGTAGCACAAGGAAGAAGAGCCTACTCTGTGTCTTTTTGTAGACCGCATCAGTGTTCAGAATCCTCCTGGCTTGCCTTTTATGACCTTAAGGCAAGCACAGCAACGGTCGATAGGTTTAAATGTTGCGGGCATTGTGACACTCGTGTAGATAGACAAATACATAACCCATTAAAACCGGGTAAGCATTTGTGTAATTTTCGATTGAGCTGAAAAGCAATTTTTTATACTTTTGCTATTCAAAAATACACACACACACGGTTGATTTAGCTTGATGTATTTTTCCCGTTCCATCTTTGCGTTAATGTGAAGGTGCTGCTGGAGGACACAGGGCTCTCAGCCAAGAATTCGTTGTCTTTACAACGTCAGCCAGGTCCTCCGTCAGAGAGCCTGAGAGGAAGCAACACTAACTACCCCTTCCTGCCCGGTGAGTCAGTGTTTATACAGTCTCCTGTAGCCAGAACTATTCCACAATCTCCGAATGCTCCTCGAAATCCGAGTAAGATAGCTGCCATTTCCGTTCACGAAAATATATTTTAATTTTTTTATTATTATTTTTTTATTTCTATTTCTGCTAAGCAACAAGCTATATGCTTAGATGGTTTCTATTTATATTCGAATACATTTGCGGATTTTCATCAGCTTTATATTTTACAGTCCAGACTGTATGACGGAAGCATTTAACAGCAAGCCTGTAGGAGCAAGCCTCAGCAATATCACACCACTCATTTCATCCCACCAGCATGGGCCCCCCAGATCTATAAACTCAAACTTATTATCCATCCCAATGGCCCCCACCACAGTTAATCTGTCACCACCAGTCCAGCTAAACCTTGCCCTATTTAACATAAGATCAATAACTAACAAGCTCTCCTCAGTTAATGATATCATTATAAAAGAAAAACTTGATATCATCTTTCTAACAGAGACATGGCTTGGCTCCGACGGAGCTATACTATTAGCAGCAGCTTGCCCCTTAGATTACAGTTTCATTCACTCTGTTCGCAAGGCTAAGAAAGGAGGTGGACTGGCAAAGAAAGGAGGTGGACTGGCAATAATTTTTTCAGACACGCTAAAATTCAAGGCTCTGACCCTTGGCAGCTATAAATCCTTTGAATACCAGGCCACTATACTACTTGGTCAATCCTCTATGCCAATGATTAGCATTTATCGCCCGCCAAAATGCAGTAAAGCAATATTTCTAACAGAAATATCAGAACTTTTATCTATCTGCTCCACTAACTATGATAGAACTCTTATCTCTGGCGATCTTAATCTTCATCTGGATGATGTTACAGATACTGTGGCTATGGGCTTCCTAGAGTTATTGCACTCCTTTGAGTTTATCCAACATGTTGTTGGGCCTACTCATAAACATGGGCACACTCTGGACCTGGTAATTTCTAAAGGGCTGAACATCATTGTGGAAAGGACTATTGAAAGGCCTGAGCTATCAGACCACTATTTGCTGTGTTTTAATATGACTGTCACTGAACTAGAGAAAAACATCACTGAATATACTATAAAAAAGCGTTTTTTTAGCCCTTCTGCAGCCGATGAGTTCTCTCGTCATCTGGGCCCCCCCCTGCCCGATACCCCCCCAGTGAATGATATGGTTCAAATTTTCAATCTTAAACTAGAGTCAGCTCTCGATATAGTGGCTCCTTTTAAAACAAAAAAGAAACGTAACACCAGAATAACACCTTGGATAAATGAGCATACCCGCTCACTGAAGCAAGAGTGTCGTAGAGCCGAGCGAGCCTGGAGAAAAAACAAACTCACCAGCAAACTAGAAATTCTTAAAAAATCAACAGCCGCCTATAACAAAGCCCTGCGTCTAGCAAGGCAGGCATATTTCTCTGGCATTATAAATGAGAACAAGAAAAATGCCAGAGTCCTTTTCTCTACCATTGAACGACTTATAAACCCCCCCCAGTCCTACAAGCAGTCATTCCCGGCCTCTAAAGCTAAGTGTAATGAGTTTGCATGCTTTTTTGATAACAAAATATTTAACATTAGAGCCGATATTATGAATGGTGCTGCTGCTAGCACAAACCTTCAAACAGCAGCTAATGGTCCCAGGGTAGATCTCCCCAGGGGGAGCCTATTAACGTTCTGCGAAATTGATGAAGACGAACTCCGCAAAACCATATCACAGATGACATCATCCTCCTGTTCATTGGATACAATTCCCACCACCTTTCTCAAAGAGGTCTTGGACAGTGTGATTGGAGATATACTAAAAATTGTAAACAGCTCTCTACAATCAGGTGTCTTCCCAGACTCACTGAAGACTGCTGTAGTTAGGCCCCTACTCAAGAAACACAATCTTGATCCCTCCGTTTTGGGTAACTATCGACCCATTTCAAATCTACCCTTTCTGGGCAAGGTTTTGGAAAAATGCATCTTTCATCAATTGGATGTATTTCTACAGAATAATAATGTGCACAACAAATTCCAATCTGGCTTTAGGAAAGGCCATAGCACAGAAACAGCACTTGTAAAAGTAATGAACGATCTTAGGGTGTCTGCCGACAAGAAACATGTATCTGTTCTCTTACTTCTAGATCTAACGGCTGCATTTGACACGATTGATCATTCAATTTTAATACAGCGTCTGGAGCACTGGATAGGCCTGTCTGGTACGGCCCTGTCCTGGTTTTCCTCCTACCTATCAAACAGAAGTTACTTTGTCAATCTAGCCGAGTTTGACTCAGACAACCACGACATCAGCTCTGGTATTCCACAGGGCTCGATTCTTGGCCCCTTGCTTTTTTCCTTGTACATACTGCCATTGGGCGAACTCATTACCAATCACGGAGTCAATTTTCATTTCTATGCTGATGATACCCAACTTTATCTTTCTGTTGCTCCAGATGATCCCTGTGCTCTAGACCCGCTGTTGACCTGTTTGTCTAGCATTAAATGTTGGATGAGTGAGAACTTTCTCAAGCTAAATGAGGATAAGACAGAAGTTCTCATCATCGGTTCTAGTGAGCAGAAACAATCAATAATAAGCAGACTTGGTAACCTGACTGTAGAAAGTAACAGTACAGTAAAGAACCTGGGGGTTATTATTGATTCTGAATTGAATTTTAATTCTCACATTAATCATGTTACCAAGATTGCCTTTTTTCACCTTAGAAATATTGCACGAATCAGAGCCTATTTGTCCTTGGACGATGCAAAAACGCTAATCCACGCCTTCGTTTTCTCTCGGCTTGACTACTGCAATGCACTTTATTCAGGATTGCCTAAGAAAACAACTGACAGATTACAACTCGTCCAAAATGCAGCAGCCAGAGTTTTAACTAGAACTAAGATGAGAGAACATATTACTCCAGTTTTGGCATCACTGCACTGGCTTCCGGTTGTTTTTAGGATTGATTTTAAAATTCTTTTACTTGTCTATAAAGCTCTCAATGGCCTCGCACCTTCCTACCTAAATGACTGCCTGCCTAAATATGTCCCAAACCGCCCCCTAAGGTCTTCCACTGCTGGCCTGCTCGCGCTGCCGAAAAAAATGGCAACTAAAAAATACGGGGAAGCAGCTTTTTGCTTCTATGGGCCGTCGGCATGGAACAAACTCCCACTGTACCTTCGTCAGGCAGCCTCTGTAGACATTTTTAAAGCTCAGCTCAAGACCCACTTCTACAACATTGCTTTTAATTGAGTTTTAATTTGCACGTTCCCACCCTGCCCTGACTGATTTGCTGCATGTGGTGTTTTTATTATTATTTTATTTGTTTTTATTTGTTTTTATTTATTTTATGTTCTTATATTCAATTTTGTTCTTTGCCATTGTTTTATCATTTTAACTACTTATTTTTATTGTATTCTATTTTTGCCCTGTGAAGCACTTTGCGCTACATTTATGTATGAAAGGTGCTATACAAATAAAGTTTATTATTATTATTATTATTATTTGAAAATTGCGAGAGGTAACAGTCTGGCCACTCGACACTAGTGTTTAGATAAAAGGAAGTGTTTAAAGGGTAACATACAATGTGATAGAGCAGACAGTCAGTCCAAAGCAGCTTATTGTTTATGGACAGTAGAATCCTTTTCCATATGAATGCCCCTAGTAGGAATGTCACTCTGAATGGTACCGGGGGGAACGGTAATTCATTAATTAGTTGCATACTGCCAGTGTCCTTGACCAAGGTACTGGCATTACAACTGGAAATGGTCCCTGAGCGCCGTACGGTAGTTACGTAACAGCTCCTATGGGATGGGTCAAACGCAGAGGACAAATGTCCCCATGGGGACAATAGAGTATATCAAATCAACCTGAAGCGTTTGTAGTGCTGTTCCATACACACGGGACAATGAAATAATGTATAATTCTGTCATCGTTCTAGTAAGACGTGAACAAACTGTGTGATGTCATTGTCAATTGCTTCACAGGCGGTATGGAGGAACTTACTCTGGAACAGATCAAAAAGAAATCTGAGCTGGAGGAGGACATAGACTTTGAGAATGGTGATAGTTGACTTCATCGCCTTAACTGCAATCCCATAACAATTCATGCAATAACATGAAACTGTAATAAAACATTGGTCAGGCATACATTTCTATTTCGATGTTCCTCCTTACAGGTTTGCTTGCAGTTCCTCCTGGATTCAAAGCTGGTGTGGACTTCACTGACAAAGGTTTGTATTGAGCTCAGTCCATCTTATTAGGATTTTAGTTCAAATAAATTAATGCATGTATTAATGTATAATATAATCCACTCATCTACCGTATGATTTTCTTTTCTTCTCCAAGATGCCAAAACAGCAAAGGCGGAAGTCAACCTCATGTCTCTTCTGTCCACCTTTGATGATGTCATTGACTTGCACCTTGTGGTGGAGGAGAAGGAGAAAGGCCAAGAAAATGGTGAAACGCAGAAACTAGCGAGAACAAACAGCTTGGAGGACCTAGGCATCAAGGTACCTAAGGAAATGATTCTTCTGTCATGATCCCATGCTGGATTCTCCCCACATTGCTTCCAGTGCTTGCCACCATTGGTGTGTGAATGTGGGAAGTGAGGACTGTTTGCCGCTTCACCTCCCAATGTATGAATGAATGGACCATTGTAAAGCGCTTTGAGTAAGCACTGTGCATAGAGAAGTATAAAATATAAAAATATAAAAATGCATTATTATGCTGGATTCTCCTTCTTAGCCTGGGATGGATGGGATAAGAACCTAGAGACAACAAGAACCACTTTCAACCTGGCGTCCCTATTTTGGGCATGGTGGCAATTTCCAGAAGAGCTTGTAGATTGGATATTTTTGCTATTCGTTGTACGACAAAGTAGGCTATTTAGGGCATAAGTGTCATACAGTAGGAAAGGAAGATATCAGACCGGTCTCTGAAATCCAGTTGTATTGTATTGTTCCATTTGCAGGATGCTGTGTCACCCCCCACTACTACATCAGAGAAGGAGAGAGATGTGTCCAAGCCAAAAGAGGTCCCAGAGGAAAAGAAGAAATGGGCCATACCTGTAGATATCGCCTCACCCTGCCCTGACTTCCATAAACGCATCCCTAATCCAGCATTCAAGGTAAAGAAGCCAAAGTGATAACTTAATATATTTGTACAGTTATGTGTGTGTGTGTGTGTGTGTGCGTGCGTGCGCGCGCGGAGTTCTGTGTCCAACATCAGTATAGTAAATTACTCTCTCATCTCTCTCCGCTGTCCTGTGGTCCAGTGGCCTTTTGAATTGGACGTGTTCCAGAAGCAAGCGGTGTTGAGACTGGAGTCTCATGAGTCTGTTTTTGTGGCAGCGCACACTTCAGCTGGGAAAACTGTGGTGGCTGAGTACGCCATCGCCCTCTCCCAGAAACACATGACCAGGTGTGTGTGGTCTTGATTTACATTTCATAACATCACAGTGCGCTCTTGTCCTTCGTGTATTAAGCCCAACACACACCGTCTGTGAAGCGGGTGCGCAGCGACGCGGCACAGTATTGCCGCACGTCATAGCCGCACAGCAACACCCACAGGACGCGGCGCGCTACCACGCGGCTGGCCAGCCACGCCTACGAATTCCCGGATGGAGACCGCGCGGCAACGCCTGGAAAATAGAACAGCGGCGTATCAGAGCGTCAGGCGAGGCTTGAACGCGTGCCAGTGAGCGTCTGACGCCGCCGGTGTGGGATAGGTTCATTGAAAATAACGGAGGCGGCTGTTTTGACGCGCGGCGTTCACAGACGGTGTGTGTTGGGCTTTAGTTGTCTTGCCATTCTTGACCAGTGAACTGAATCCTGAATGTGTGTCCCTGTGTTATAGGTCCATCTACACGTCCCCCATCAAGGCTCTGTCCAACCAGAAGTTCCGGGACCTCAAGAACACGTTTGGAGACGTGGGACTCCTGACGGGTGACGTCCAAATCAGTCCGGAGGCTTCCTGTCTCATCATGACCACTGAGATTCTCAGGTGTTAACCCTTATCGGAAAATCTAAAACATTTAATTTGAAGAACGAAACGTCGCTATAATACAGCAGTCTTAATTTTGACAGCAAAGTTTAATTTCTTTTTAGTCGTGGTCTTTTGAAGAAAATTCCATTTAGTTTTAGTCATACAGTATTTTTGTCATCTGAAAGGCTTTGTCTAGTTTTAGTCGATTAAGTATAATAAGATTATAGTCGATTAAATCTACGGTTGATTTAGTTGACAATGAATGTATTTCGGCTGGCATCATAATAGTATATTTTACACTTGGTTGCATGCTGAAAATAGCCAATCTTCAGGCTCACAACTTGTGACGTATTGTGAGCTTGTACATCTGCTATTTTGTGTGTTCAAAAATGTAAGCTCTGGAATTTGGCTGAAGGTGATGGAAATATGAAACCCCCATTGCCAACCAGGCAGTTAGTCTGCCTGGTTGTCATCGCTTTGCTAAGGCCTGATGTATATGATTTCCAACAACATGTACACTGTTGGGTGGGGGAAAAATAAGAAGGAAATAACATTGGTGGAGTCTTTAAACGCATTAAACAATGTAGTGATGTATCTTCATTCAGAACACATTGGCATGATGTATGTTTGCATAGATTGCATTGGAAGCCCGTCTAGATTGTCTCTGTGTTGTCAGGTCCATGCTTTACAACGGCTCAGAGGTCATCAGAGACTTGGAGTGGGTCATCTTTGATGAGGTTCACTACATCAACGATGCAGAGGTAAGACACGACCATGTGAAAAGTCACTAGATGAATTATTGATTCACTGTCCTGTCTAGACTATGTGTTCAGACGTATACCGTATATTTCCAAATTGTAGCGTGCGGATGCAAATTAAATTTGGACCCTGGGCGTTTAAAACGCAAAGGAACCAACCGGCTATTTGCAGCAGGCTTGTATTTATTTTTGCACTGGCCTGCACCAAGCCATTATTTGGTTACAGTTCCAATTAGGCTGAAGAAGCTGCAAATAATAGCCCCTCTGCAATAATAACAAAGTAATATATGGGGACTAGGTTATCGGAGGGTGTGTAGAGCCCAAGATCACATTAGATAATTTACACAGGGGTGAAAAATGGGTTACAAAATCGTGGGCTAAAAAGTATATATATAAAAAAGGAAATGGGGATAGAGAGTAATGCAGTCAAACTAACTTGCTTAGGGGATTTGACAGGTTGATTGTCAATAAACACAATGGTTTCAACGACAAACTCAACGTTCTTGATATGTCCAGTTTTTTGTGGCAGTATAAAGTAAGTAACTGTGGTTTAACGTTGTGTTCTCAGAGAGGCGTGGTCTGGGAGGAAGTTCTGATCATGCTTCCTGAACACGTTGGCATCATTCTCCTCAGTGCCACCGTGCCCAACGCCGTGGAGTTCAGCGAGTGGATTGGGTAGGCACCTGACGCTGAGCCCAGCTGCATGCCAAATTGTAACAGGCTGTTGAGTTCAGTTGTTAGGTCGATAGTCATTTCGGTTTATTCGAGTTTCAGGGTAACAGCTGTGACTGCTGTCTTGCTACAGCAATGCTTGCTTATCAAAGGTGCAGTTCATATGTGGAACACTAGATGGCAGAGGTGGACAAATCACCAGGCGGAGAGGAGTGAAATTGTAGTGATGACTGTGTTCCAATCAACCAAAATGTGTGTGGCGAGAGAAAGTGAGGTCAGACAAGGCTTTGAATGATATTGCTAATTAACAACTACCACTGGTTGTCTACCAGTCCACTATGGCTAATGTTATCCAGCTTGTGTTTTATGGCTGTCTGACTGTGTCGCCTGCGTGTCCCTTTCCAGGCGTATAAAGAAGAGACACATCTACGTAATCAGCACAGTGAAGAGACCCGTTCCGCTGGAGCACTACCTGTACACAGGAAACAGCAACAAGACGCAGAAGGAGCTCTTCCTATTGGTAGACGCCACGGGACACTTCCTCACTAGCGGGTACGCACAACTAGTGGTGCAAAAAGTACTTGCATGTTTTACTTAAGTAAAAGTATGAATACTGCAATTTAGAACTACTCAACTACAGATCTACAAGCTCACAATGTGACACATTGGTGTGAGCTATTTTCAAATGGTCAAAATGTAGTGGTAATGTATATGTTTTGTAATGATAAACAGAATATCCGTAACTAGTAACTAAAGTTTTCAAATAAATGTAGTGGAGTAAAAGCACAATATTTGCCTCTGAGATGTAGTGGAGTAGAAGTAAAAATACTGGAAATTGGAAATACTCAAGTAGAGTACAAATACCTCAAAACTGTGCTTACAGTACTTAAGTAAATGTACTTTGTTACTTTTCATCAGCTTGCCATCAGCCAACCAACCAATACCTTTAAATACACAGAGAGATTACTGAAATTGAAGCCTCGTTTGCGGCTAATTACAATGACAAACAAATAAACGATCATTTATATCACATAAATATCAAATATCACTTTCAAATAACACAGGGAGTACCTTCACTGAACTGATTTGGAAGATTTATCTTGGTAATGCTAAATCGACAGATTGGTTGAAAAGTTTGCTGAGACTGGTTAAGACTTTACCCGTAGGTTGGAAATCAGATAACAGTGTTTATGAACAGCTCAGTATTGGCTTAATCGTGGTAAGATTAGTGCATACCGTCAGTGTGCATGGAGAATCACCCGGTGTCTAGGGATCGGACAATAATCGTTTTTTTATCGTGAGTAAAAAAACGCTTCGTAATCGGTTATCGTACCGCAGAGATTTTAATGTATCAAACATTGTCCTCCGTCATACACTTAAATCCTCTATACTTGATAAAAACGGACCTGTAAAGAGTGCATATTTCGTGCGCTCTTATTTCATGCTACACAAATCAATTCGCCAAAAATAGCAGATCTCAATCACAAACTTGTAGATAGGTTATTTTGGGCCAACGTGAACGTTCCCCGCCAGAATAGGGACGTTGGAGGTTCAAGTGTTTAACCAAAGGGGCATTTTAAGTTTTTAAGCATAATATTGATTATCGCGATAATATCCTTAATCGCAATTATCACGATCACAATAATGGAGACATGTCATTTCCATGTGGTCCCATCTCTACTTCTGTCCGCCAGGTACTATGCAGCAATTGACGCAAAGAAAGAACGGACCAGTAAACACGCCCAGTCGTTTGGAACAAAGAACACGTCTCAGAACACAACACCCAACCAGGTTCTCTTCCTGTACAACTGTATTTTTAGTATTTACATTACTTTATATACCGCACAGATGTTCTTAAAATATATATGGTCCATAGGAGGGGCTAGCGCCCCTCAAAATTATACAATCTGTATACAGTATATATAGAATTAGGTTTAATTTTCCAACATATGAAATAATTGCTTTGCCTTTACGGCAAGTTGAAACGTAGCTCATTATGTTTTAATATATTAAATCTGTTTGCCACCAGGACAAAGCAGTGTGGCTGTCTCTCCTTCACTCGCTGTCTCAGAGGCAGCAGACTCCCGTGGTAGCGTTCACCTTCTCACGGACACGCTGCGATGACAACGCACGCTCTCTGTCCTCCATGGACCTGACCTCGTCCCCGGAGAAGGCGGAGATCCACACTTTCTTCCAGAAGAGTCTGAGTCGACTCAGAGGCGGCGACCGGAAGCTCCCCCAGGTACAAGCAACACACAGGGAATTATTTTAGGCGGCGATTCACAACCTGTGGGCCGGGCCTTACAAGTGGGCTGTGAGGGTATTACCAGTGGGTACCCAAATAACTGGCAGAATACAGAACACCTGTGAAATTAATATAAAAAAAAGTATTTAAGTATTTAAAAAAAAAAGTCATGGTGTATTTTCTTTAAAACTCTGAAAAAGAGTTTTCATTGTGATATTGATAAACGTTAGTTCCATTGATCCATGCCGGAACATAATCAATTGCTTGAATAAACAAATCTATGAATGCATGACAGGATGATGTCCCCTTTTGGTTAGTTACCCCTTCAGGCCCGGGAACCCATTTTTGGGTTCTGTACAGTATGTACAATATTCAAAAATGTAAAAAATGGATGCTGCTATATAAATATTTTAAGTTTTTCTGAGAACTTGGGTCAGGATTTAAAAGGCGTCTTTATCAGCCTCATGGGTTAATAAACACTTATTTGGTAATGAGTGGATTTTAGCATGGTCAAGGCCAAAGTCTCTTTATTGCGTTTTTTGCATAACGCAGTCCTATTGAACACTCTTTACGTCTGTGTGTTGGTTTAAATACTATTAAACCAATGGAAAGTATGTAAAAAGTAATTGACAATATATAAAGTCACAATACCAACTTTGATGAGGCAGTATTGCTGTGTTTTAAAAGTAGAACGTTTTCCAGAAAAACGAAATGCTTTAATTTTCTGAAGAGTTTTCTTCCCGACAGCAGAGATATATTTTAATCAGTTAAGGGTTAAGGGTGCCTGTTATTTAAGTATTTCAAAAGTATTTGTACTTTATTTACACGAGCACAATCACAAAACGAGCTGTGTATTCTTATAGTTACATCTAAACATACATACAGTAGCGTATATTCAAACATGATGGTAAATGTGTATATATATTCATCTGTACATTACATGTATAAAAGGCACTGAACTTGACTGAAGGTTGGTGATTCCTGTCGTAGATCTTGTTGATGAGAGACTTGCTGAAAAGAGGAATAGCCGTCCATCACAGCGGGATCCTGCCCATTCTGAAGGAAGTCATTGAGATGTTGTTCTCCAGAGGACTAGTGAAGGTGAGACATCACTGTCAAATCACTTCAATTAGTATTCAATTGCAACATCTATTTTGATTATTATATTCAAGGGGAATGACACCCTGGCCTAGGTAGGCTTAGTTTGCAGACTGTTTTCCTATACAGCAGTAACCTGACTCCGCCAAATGGTGGCGTTATTGAGTTCACAAGGCTGTTCAAACTAATTTTAGAGAACCAAGGAACCCGCATGCACGAGCAGGCTGGGGCCAAAAGAACCACTCCTTAGATGCAACTAGACCTGTCCGTGCCCGTCGGCCACCGGCCCACTTGAGAACGATGCAACTTGGGAACCTAATAATACCCGTTGTCATAGCACCCGTTTTAACTATCTGTCTGTGTCCCTTTTGTGCCCATACTGTATATGGATATCTCTGTATCTGTCTGTGTCTGTTGTCATTGGAATTGAATTGCAGTCTCAATGTTTGTAAACAAGAAACACGTCTATACAATTTCACCCAATACTTGAAATTATATCGGGTGAACGGCTGTGAATGTGAAGTAACAATACAAAACAGACCACCAGTACGGTATTCTTTGTGGGTGGGAAAAAAAGAACAAAGTCTCAGCTATAAGCCATTATCGGCATCAAACTGGTGATGATGGCTTGTTTTTTAGTTTAAGGCTGTCGGAACACCTGTGATTCATCACGTTATATCAGTCAAGAGTTAATAAATGGGATATTATTACTTTAATGCCAAATGGCACCACACGGTGGTGCTTCCATTTGTTTTGTTGAGTTATGTTAGAGTTCAGAGTGGCGCCCACGCAGTACCCTCTGACCTGTCTGTATTATGGCAGAAAACAGCAAAGACGTGAGACCTGAGGTTCAAACGTTTCAGAGAAAACGACTGAAATGCTGCATCTTACATAGAAAACAGGGTTATTATAGTAAACTTAAGTCTAAAAAGTGAAAAGGAAAAAAATATATATAATGAACACTGTACACTAATTAAAACGAGATAGAATT
Organism: Protomyctophum bolini; assembly: GCF_963924005.1. Taxonomy (NCBI): domain Eukaryota; kingdom Metazoa; phylum Chordata; class Actinopteri; order Myctophiformes; family Myctophidae; genus Protomyctophum; species Protomyctophum bolini. The sequence continues at coordinate 23,482,567 of NC_137878.1, forward strand.
GCATGTAATCTGCTGTAATGCATTCTTTCGTCCTACTTTGTCAACTTCTATATCAAGGGCTTTCCCCGTTGCGGAAAAACTTGAACTAAGACTAACCTAAAACTAGTCAATTCCTAAAACTACTTTTCTACACTAAATTAAAGCTAAACTGAAATGAAATACCAGACTGAACAAGACACCACTAAGCGCTTCGGCTTCTGTTTTAATGTTTTTAGCCACTGCTCCTAATGGATTTGTTTTTACGTCCGGACACCCCGTTCAGGCCAGGCTTCAGACGTGCCTCCTCAGATCTGAACCCATTTGATTTTGCGTTAGGAACCCGTTGCGAATTACTTAAAATAGGGAAAAGGCTAACCTTTATTCAAAACTGACTGCATGGTACCGTTGCTGGCAGATTGCACAAATAAAACAATAAATTCACACCCACCTTGAATTCCAGATTAATCACACACAAGTTTCACATTGGTGTCTTCTGCATTGTAATTCAGCTAGTTAGAACATCTTGGATGTGCAAGGCAAGGCGGTGCCATTTATTTGTTTCTGCTGCAATTACATAATTTTGTTCTTATTACAACCTCACCAAACGTTTCAGCAAGAATTATGTTGCAGCCTTGAAAAAAACCACACTTGTGTGAAGTCAGCGGCACCTTTTATCATGATGATCAAGTTAACTTGGATGCCACATGATGTCACGGAGGGTACATACTACATACACACAAAGCTATGCATTGGAGCTGCTGGCGCTGCTCAAAAGGGATAGGTCGGGTTTAAATAATGCCATAATGAGAAATGTTTGGGGTGTTTGTAGGCTTCTGTGTAATACACCTATAGGCCTGGGGGAAACATCTTAACAGGTTTAGTATTTAAGTTTTTTGGGCACCTCCCATGGGAAGGAGTCTCGGCCAAAGTGGCCGTAGACTGCGGTTCTCTGATACATGGGCTTCTTCAGATCCAGCTCCCTGACAATGACCCCAGGGCGGAGGTCAAAGTTCCTCTTTACAATATCAAGCAGCTCTCTCTCGCTCTTTTTGGAGGTCCCATAGTGGAAGATAGAAATGGAGAGGGGATGGGCAACTCCAATGGCGTAGGACACCTGAACCAGCACTCTTTTGCACAGCTCAGCCTTAACTAGGGATTTAGCCACCCAGCGAGCAGCATACGCGGCAGACCGGTCTACTTTAGTGTAGTCCTTCCCGGAGAAGGCTCCGCCCCCGTGGGCACCCCAACCTCCATAAGTGTCGACAATGATCTTGCGCCCTGTCAGACCGGCATCTCCCTGGGGGCCTCCAATCACAAAGCGTCCGCTGGGCTGCAGATGGTAGATTGTGTCATCGTCCAGATACCTACATGGAACGACCGTCTTGACGACCTTCTCCTTTAGGGCATCTCTCATCTCGTCCAAGTAGACATCCTCGTCATGCTGTACGGAGATGACGATGGTGTGCACGCGCACTGGAAGCATGGCGCCACGGTCCTGGCGGTACTGAACGGTCACCTGGGTCTTCGAGTCTGGACGAAGCCACGGTAGAGTGCCATTGTGGCGCAGTTCTGCCATCTTGGCATTCAGCTTGTGGGCGAGGACAATAGTTAGAGGCATACATTCCTCTGTCTCGTCGGTGGCATAGCCAAACATCAGTCCCTGGTCCCCTGCCCCGATGTCCTCCTCGTTGCGGTCAATGTGAACACCCTGGGCAATATCAAGCGACTGCTGGTCCAAAGACACAAGAACATTGCAGGTCTTATAATCAAAGCCTTTGGAAGAGTCGTCATATCCTATGTGGCGGAGGGTATCCCGCACAACCTTCTGATAGTCCACTGTGGCATGTGACGTCACCTCGCCTGCCAGGAGGACCATCCCGGTCTTGATGAGAGCCTCACACGCAACCTTGGCTTCGGGGTCCTGCTTGAGATGGGCATCCAGTACCGCATCACTGATCTGGTCACACACCTTGTCAGGATGTCCCTCTCCGACTGATTCCGATGTGAACAAGAAGCTGTTGTCCTCGGTGCAAGAATCGGAGACACCATTCATTGTTCACGTCTTCTTTTGTCTTATGTGCCGTACCCTTTATCAGAGTACTTGAAGACCAGTCTATGACATAAGTCATATTTTACATCAGTATTATGATGTCAGTCATATCCATCGTTGGGAATAAACCCCATATTTGGGAAAGACATCATGAAGTGTTATCAGAGTACTTGGAGACCAGCCTTTTTTTCCCAAAAAATATTTCTATTTGAGAAAACCGGTGTAGATATAGATACACACCCCACAGTACACAGTACATTTCTTCTTCCCTCCACAACCCCTTTTTTTTTTTATTTTTTTTATTTTTTTTATAACTTTATTTATAAGATTTTCAATTTTTGTAGACAAACAACCCCACATATACCCCACCCTCCCCGGTTCCGTCACAAAGCAAGACAACAACAACAACACACACAAAAAAAAAAAAAAACAACATAATAAAATAAACAGGTATTAAAGGATATAAATAATAAATGAAGTAAATACAATAAAATAAAATTTTGCCTTTTACTAGATTAAGGGGCTACACAGTGAACCAAATTACATGTAGGAAAAACACTTAGGACACATCATCAAAGGACAGTGAGTCGGAGGACAGTGAAAGGGTGAATTCACGGAAAGGGGACCAAGCCTTTACAAATTTCTGGCGAGATTTGAACCTGTTGTAACTGAGCTTCTCCAATGGTATAAAGGATAGAACATCCTTGACCCAACTTGTAAATGTTGGAGGTTTATCAGATTTCCAATTGCGGAGAATAAGTCTCCTCGCTATGAGTGAAGCAAAAGCTATGAAATTGGCTTGGGAAGAAGTAATTGGTGCATCGTCGTTGGGAACTCCAAATATAGCAGTTATCGGGTTGGGCGCAATTGGCATATGACAGATGGTTGAGAAAGCATCAAAAATACTATTCCAAAATGGGTTCAAGGAAGTGCATCCCCAGAACATATGTCCAACAGAGGCTGGCTCCAGATGACATCTTATACAAGTAGAGTCAATGTCAGGATAAATTTTAGATAGTTTTTCTCTCGAGAAATGCAAACGATGTACTATTTTGAATTGAATTAGGCAATGTCTAAGACATAAAGAGGTTGTATGAATACGCCTCAAAGAGAGTTCCCACAACTCTTCCTCCAGCTCTAAATTCAGGTCCTGTTCCCAGGCTGATTTTGTTTTATCCAAGAGAGGAGGGCCAATCTCCTGTAAAGCCTTATATATATTAGATATGCTACCTTTGGTGTATGGGTCCCAGTCTAGTATGGTGTCTACTATACTCTTATCTGGCATAGCTGGAAATGGAAAGTGTTCCTTAGCAAAACTTCGAACTTGGAGGTATCTGAAAAAGTGAGAATTTGGTAGCTCATGGTCATCTTGGAGGTTTTTAAAGGATGCAAATGTGCCATCTATGAATAAGTCGCTAAAGAAAATCAAGCCATTGACGTGCCATGTTTTAAAAGCTGAGTCCTCTCGCGAGGGAGGAAAAAGATGATTGTTGGTCAAGGGCATATGGCCACACGTATTATTAAAATCAAAGTGTTTTCTGAATTGGCGCCAGATTCTGAGAGAGCTATTTATTACTGGATTGCTAGAGCGTATGGAATTAACCCCTTTATTTGTTTGACAAACAAGTAAATCATACACACAATTGGAAAGGAAACGGAACAACAATAGTACATTAGTACCAGTAAGACGCGCAAACGCGGGAAGCGAATGCAGCTCGTACATATTTGGGTTTTTTTAAGTTATTATTTTTTTAAGTTAAGTTATTTTTAAGTTAAGTTTTTAACTTGGCCATAACCATATAAGGAGTCCCCAAAGCAGCTATACGTCCAAATATGGAGTGTGTTGCATCAATCACAAACAAATCACTCAGCTCCATATATGGGCACAAAGGGGGGACACACAGACACACAGACATGATCTGCTAGGTCTCATAGTAAGTGCTCACTGCATTCGCAAAAAATTCAGTCCATACTATAGGCAGTGACTATATGCAAAAAACGGAAAACAGAATATATGTCAGTACAGTCTATTTGGCCAGTCTATGATGTCATTAATCTATGATTAATACCAGAAGGTATCAAAGCTTCTGGAAGAGGCGCTGGGTGCTTGCTGCGTAGGTCTGATATTTGGGGGGTATGAGATTGACTATGCCCATGCTAAACTGATACCACTGCTTCTTCCACCGTCGTCAGGGGAAGGGGTTCCCATCACTGGCTCACCTCCTGCACAATTCTTTCCCACCTATCCGGGGTATGTGACCTCAGAAGACGGGCCTGAACCGAGCCGGGACAGTTTGCAGGAGTTGTACACCTTGATTACTCAGCGTTGAGGACGTAGAGGGCCATGAACCAACCCTTTCTTCTATTTTTTCTGAGCCGTGCTATCCGCTCCAGCATGTGACTTTGTGTAGATGTATGTGTGTGTGTGTGTGTTCCTTACTTTGTGTAGATGTATGTGTGTTTGTGTGTGTGTGTGTGTGTGTGTGTGTGTGTGTGTGTGTGTGTGTGTGTGTCTATTCCTTATTATTCCGCCCCCTGTGATGTCATGTGGATCAATAATCATCTTTTTCTTTTTTTTAGGGGCACTAGCCCCTCGATACAGCTTTTGTCCACACGTCTTATATTTGCCACTGACAATGAAAGGAGAAATTAGGTCATATGTGCCTAAAATATGACGTAAATTTGCGGCAACACAAACATTAAATGCCATTGATAATGAAGGGAAAATGTATGTCCTATGTAGACTAGCAAATCGGCTAACCAATCACATAAATTCAGTTGTTCATGAGATGATGTATGATGATGTATAATGATAAGAGCGCCCCTCACTTCACACGGGTGGCCAAATTATTTTGAGGGGTCGCCAAATTATTAAAATATATATATATATATATATATATATATATATAATTTTCTTTGAAACTCAATGGCTGGAAAATGGGAATTAGGAGTACATAGTACGTGGTGCATGCATAAACTTTCCTTAATGATTAAATCTGGTTTCAGTATTCATTTATTATAGGTTATTTTTGCAGTCAGTTTGTATTGGTGGTGGGGAGGGGGCCACCCACCACCAATACAGGGGGTCGCGAGAAATGGCCAAAGCATTTCCGGGGGGGCCCAGCCAAAAACGTTGAGAACCCCTGATTTAACACACCTATATTATAAATGATAATATAGGTCTATTAACTTAATTTAGCATGATTCCTGTATACTTTGCTGTGAAAACAATGTGAACAATGGTTTTGGGGGTTCTGTGTTTGTGAACATTAGGTCCTGTTCGCCACAGAGACATTTGCCATGGGAGTGAACATGCCTGCCAGAACAGTGGTGTTTGACAGCATCCGGAAACACGATGGCACAGGATTCAGAAACCTGCTGCCTGGTAAGCTGGCTGTCCTCTGGATCTGTCTATTTCTGTATCTTGTCTGTCAGAAAAAGTGCTACTTTCACTTTTATGATGTATCATGCAAGATGAGAGCTCGGAACTTGGAAGTCTTACAGTATATGATTTGTCCGTCTATTGCTGTCTCTCTCTCCCTCTTTCTTTCTGTTTTCTGTGTCTGTCTCTCTTAGGGGAATATATCCAGATGGCAGGTAGAGCTGGTAGAAGGGGTTTGGATGCAACAGGAACCGTCATCATCTTGTGTAAGGCAGGGGTCCACGAAATGGCAGATCTCCATGTGATGATGCTGGTGAGACTGGCATACTGGTATTACATATCACATAGATTCCTATTAGATGTGAAATGTGATTTAATATGACATACAACTATTAGATATGACATACAATAATAATATATATTAATCCTGGTCTCTATACTGCCTCCCCCTGGTCAGCTTGGGCGCCTGATGGAGGGGAAAGGAACTGGTTGGAATAACCAGTTCCTTCTACGCACTACGTCCTACCGGGGTAACTCCCCCCTGTCGGGTGATTAGAAGCGGCCTGCTCACTCCTCATGCATTGAAGGAAGCATGAGCTCAGTTCGGGGCTCTCCCCAGATTGGAAGAGGGAGAGTAGCGATTGAATACTTTATTAACAGTTTGCAGAGAAAAGCACAGGAAAGTTCAATACAAGATCTGCTAAGAGGATTTAACCCAATAAATCCAGTCACTCATATATGATAGTCTATTTCTAGCGAGAATTTAACTAATTCAGTAGCAGTTTCTCTCTGTCAGTTGATTCTTCATATCCATATGAGTGTAACGGCCGAGATGACAGTTTTTTTTTCCAAACACAGTGTGGATTACAATGCAAATAGTACATGAACCCGTGGGTTTGCGCCCTTTACCGATATTAACACAAACATTAAATGCCATTGATAATGAATGGCCAGTTTTGAGTGTTTGTGTAAACACAAACAATAAAAGACTAATGATTGGCCAGAATGAGATGATGCATGATGACGTACAATTATAAGATTTTTAGGTATACAGTAGTATGACACTGAAGTATTGTGTCACCCTTTAGTTAGACGTGTGACTGAAACATAAATGTGTATAGCTACTTCCTTGGTGTACTGGCTGTGTGCCTTAGAACAGTTGGCGCTGATCGGTTCAGCAGTTTGCATGATTATCCCCAGACAGGCAGACGGACAGAGGCGAAAACATAATCCCACCCGCTTTCCTTTGGCCTGGCAGAGCTAATAAGAACTACCGGTATAACACGTATGTGTATGTGTGTGTCCATCAGGGTAAGCCTACAGTCCTCCATTCTCAGTTCAGACTGACCTACACCATGATCCTCAACCTGCTGCGTGTGGAAGCACTCCACGTCACTGACATGATGAGACGCAGCTTCTCCGAGTGTCACAGAGACACACAGGTACAAGACAAAGATATTCACTTACAGTCAGAGTGTCACAGGCACACACAGGTACAAGCCAAAGATATTCACTTAACAGTCAGAGTGTCACAGAGACACACAGGTACAAGACAAAGATATTCACTTAACAGTCAGAGTGTCACAGAGACACACAGGTACAAGACAAAGATATTCACTTAACAGTCAGAGTGTCACAGAGACACACAGGTACAAGACAAAGATATTCACTTAACAGTCAGAGTGTCACAGAGACACACAGGTACAAGCCAAAGATATTCACTTAACAGTCAGAGTGTCACAGGCACACACAGGTTCAAGCCAAAGATATTCACTTACAGTCAGAGTGTCACAGGCACACACAGGTACAAGCCAAAGATATTCACTTAACAACAGTCAGAGTGTCACAGGCACACACAGGTACAGGCCAAAGATATTCACTTACAGTCAGAGTGTCACAGAGACACACAGGTACAAGCCAAAGATATTCACTTACAGTCAAGAGTGTCACAGGCACACACAGGTACAAGCCAAAGATATTCACTTACAGTTCTACATTTATATACCATATCGAACAAGATTAAGTACAATGAACAATGATCTAGTGTGGTTAAGTGTAAGAAGGAGGTTGGATTATTCATTACTGTGTTTTGTCAAAAACATAATCACAACTAAAAACCCCAGCTATAATTTATCATTGTTCTGAAACAAAGAACGTTTTTTGTTCACACAGGAGATGTGAAGGAGATATGAGCTATAATCCCGATATAATATGATTTTTGTTTTGATGTCAATGTGAAGACTTGTACTTGGAGCTAGCTATCAAATGTATTAGACATGCTATGAGGTGATTTTGTTTTGTGTTGTATTGTATTGTCGTGTTGTATGAATGGTGTATGTAATGTCATGAAATACTTTGTTTTTGATGATGGTCTTGAGACCCCAGGAAGAGTAGCTGCTGTCATGTACAGCAAGCTAATGGGGATCTAATAAATAAATCAAATATTGATTAAATGAAGTGACTGGTTTAGTGAAATTAAACAGAGCACACAAAGATTGATCTTGCCGAGCACCTGATCCTCTCTCTCTCTCTCTCTCTCTCTCTCTCTCTCTCTCTCTCTCTCTCCCCCCCCTCTCAGGCCCAGGAGAAACAGATCAGGCAGCTGAAGGAGACTCTGATGTCTTTGCCTCCCCTGGAAACGGAGGGACAGCTCTCTGACCTGCTGCCCTACTACAGAACTGTCACCGAGCTACGCATCACCGCCGAGGCCCTACAGGTGCAATACCACTCCCACTCACATAGCACATTGTTTTATTTCCAGTATGTCTACGTACATACAAGGAATAAGGGACATAAACCGTTATAAAACTAGTTCGGTCAGATAATCGTGACAGTCAATTACAGTCCAGTATATTATGCCTGAGTATCAACCACATTGATCTGTGCTTTTCAGCAAGCGACTGTGGAGTCGATCAACGGTCTGAAAGCTCTGTCTGTGGGACGAGTCGTCATCATCAACAACAAACAGCACTTCAACACTCTGGGAGTCATCTTACAGGTACCATCAATCAATCTTTATTTCAGTCTCTAATGTCCATATAAGACAATACAGGTCTACATGTAAAAAAGCGGCACATCTAAAAACCATACATCCAATGCCTCTAGCTCTTCTTATTAGGCATGGTTAAAGTCATTATAATTTCATTTTTTGAGTCCTTCAACCTCATCAATAAATCAGTTTCCTGAGAACGGCGTCTAGAGTGGGAACACCACTGTTTGCAAACAATTGGCTGGCACTTGTCCATCTCGGGAGCCTCAGCAGGATTAAGCTTTTAAAAAGGGTGATCTTGACATCATCAGTACACATAAGATTTTTATCATCAGTGATCACAGAGGTCATCCCTAATAATTTGACCCAGATATCTGAACACGGGAAAAAAACAGTGCATGGATGCACCTGGGACATATCCTCAGTGATGTATCCCAAGGTCATCGGGTTTCGAGTCTCTCGAATATCATACCCCTCACTCGGGTGACCCAGCCGGGGAGATCAAGTCCCGACTTACGTCCCAGGAGCTACCCTCGATAAGTCCCATTAGGGCATGGCCAGGGCCACACAATCCGTTGCTCCGGAACTACTCTACCGGGACTGGAAGTTAGATCAATTTAGCTCGAGGAAGGACTAGGCTCTGTGGGTTGACTCCTGTCTGGGCCCCTCCTACGTCTCACCAGGTCCACTCTATTATCTACTATGACCTTATCTATTATCTATAACATTGAGCGAGATAAAAAAAAAAGAGGGGAATGCTGCCCTCCGAACCTCTAAAGGCCTTTTCAGATGGAGAGCGACTGACATGCCTAGTAATTCATTGCGAGACGTGCGTTTATTTTGGACGTGCAGAGAAGAGGAGGAGCGATCACGCAAGCGTATTTTCATGAGCGTGCTCGTTTCGTGCACATGGCGACTAGACCTGAATTGGACCTCGTCACTTTTAACACAATTAAAGATCTTGACTTCTTTCCAGAAATCCAAGACATCCATTTGCTGCAACTTTCTGGCCATTCAGTGTTATTAAACCAGACTCTGGGAGTTATCCTACAGATATAGGTTGCTTCTTATTAACCCATTAAGACCTGGTGGACCATTCTACGAATGCCTTCAGTAGTTCTCAAACATTTTCGGGCCAACGACCCCCAAATAGATATCTATTTACCCGCGGACCCCCCATTTGAAAATGAGAAGATTTGTGTTACATTTTTCAAGCTCGCAGATAAAATATGGATAAAGGGGTTGAAAATGACACAAAATACACTGGCAGTCCTCCTACAGGACTATATACCTTCAGTCTTATTAACCAGATTCTGGGATTATGTTCAGAACAAAAGCTTTCCGCTGAATCATGAAGACTCGTGCGATCAATGTTTCAAATAACGGACACAGAGTGGATAGGAATCTATCCACTATCCATGCAACATATCAGTAGCAAAGGTCAGCTAACATAATGGTCTTCCTCTGTATCCAGGTGTCCAGTGACTCTGTGAATCGTACCTTCACCACCCTGATCATGTGTGAGAAGGGGAACGAGGACCTGGTGGAGAACAGCCCCAATGCTGGAGGTTTACCTCACCTGTACAACACAGCACTGTTCGTACCTGAAGGTTGGTTCCACTCACAGAGGGCCCAAGGACTGTGTTTTGGCATTTTAAGCCAATGTACAAGCTCACAAGCTTTGTTTTAAAGCATTCATCAATCGTAATCAAGACAAAAGATTGATCGGTTTTAAGTCATATCGTGTGTGTGTGTGTGTGTGTGTGTGTGTGTGTGTGTGTGTGTGTGTGTGTGTGTGTGTGTGTGTGTGTGTGTGTGTGTGTGTGTGTGTGTGTGTGCCTGTGCGCGCTTCAGGTCCATGCAGTCACACCGTACAGAAGTTGAAGCTGCAGGATATCTCTGCCATCACGGTGAAAACTCTGAAGGTGATTCCTGACAGGATCATCGACAACTACAGCAAGAGACAACAGCCGCGCTTCAGGTGTGTGTGCATGTGATCTGGATCAGTGGTTCACCCCCTTGAGGAGGTTCCGGTGTGTGTTCTTTAGGTGTGTGTGCATGTGATCTGATGCTGTGATAATGAACTAAGCTTTACCTTGGCTGTTTTATAAAGCACAACAATAATAATATAATTATTCTAATCATAGGCATGACCCTCCTGGCCAGGCCATCTCCACGGCGACACAAGAGCTCCTGCGCTTGGCGGAGGCCAACCCGGGTGGCATCGCGACCCTTGACCCCGTGAATGACCTTCAGCTGAAGAGCGTGGACGTGGTGGAGGCGTCAATGAGGCTGCGCGTGCTTCAGGACAGCCTCAAAGACTTCAACTGCATCCACTCGCCCACATTCTCAGAACAGGTGTGTGTGGGGGAGGGGAGGTGGAGCGTGGTTGATGTGTCTACTGTGAAATTTACACAGCATCTTATAATGTGCTGCTTTGTAAAAGATATATATATCATTATTTTACTGTCAAACTTTGTTTGTTCCTCTACCGTCACCTCTGTTGTCTCCGTGGATGTGTTAGGCAGACTGCAGATGGGATGAGTGCCGTAGAGCAGCATCTTGTACTTGACTGACTGACTGTATCCGCATGTGTTGTTGGAAACAGACTAATTAATCTATCATCATCAGTCATTATGACATCTTCCTGTCCTATTGCTGTTGAATTATGTAACAGCAATAATTATGTAATGTGTGGTGTGTATGTGTAGTTTGTACGTATTCAGGAGAGGATGAGGGTAAAGGAAGAGTTGGAGAAACTGGAGTATCTGGTGTCTGATAAATCTCTGGCTCTGCTCCCTGAATACCATCAGAGAATCGAGGTATGACCCCTGCCTCATCGACTGCTGCTACACCTCAAAAACTATGTCCGATTGTCAGCCACAAATGCTCAATGACGGATTTGCTGTCTACATGTCGAAGTGATTTGCTGTCTACATGTCGAAGTGTCCTTGGGCAAGACACTGAACCCTACACTGCCTCCAGAGTCAGTCGGTGTGAGCTTGCCACCATTGGTGAATGTGGGAAGTGAGGCTTCCCACATTCGCTGGCGTCGACTGTTCGCCGCTTCACTTCCCAATGTATGAATGAATGAACTATTGTAAAGCGCTTTGAGCACTTGGAAAAGCGCTATAAAATGCAATTCATTATATATATATTACTGGTTGCCAAACCTTTTAATTTCAAGGACCCACATAACTGAGAGTTACAGACCTGTAAGGGTTCCTTTTAGAACCATATCAAGGAACCCTGAGGGTCCCTAGACCCCACTTTTGAGAACTACTGATCTTTAGAATTATTACTCCCCATGGAAATGTTGCACTTCTTACTCTTGACACTGTACAAATTGCCTTCCCAGGTCCTCAAGGCCCTGAACTACATTGACGGCAGTGGGGCGGTGCAGCTGAAGGGCCGGGTGGCCTGTCAGATCAGCAGCCATGAGCTACTGCTCACAGAGCTACTGTTTGAGAATGCCCTGAGTCCAATGGCCCCCGAGGAGAGCGCCGCCCTGTTGGCCTGTCTGGTGTTCACCCAAAAATCACAGGTGGAACCGCACATCACCAACACACTGCAGGAGGTAAGACTACTGTCTCATATACCATCTCCCTTTCAGCTTTCTTGTATCGCACACGCACACGCACACACACACACACACACACACACACACACACACACACACACACAAAAGGAAGCACTCACCCAGGGAAGACTTCACACATAGAAGAAGTCCTGCCCTGTTGTAATGGCACTTTACCTGACTAAAACACATGCACTCACTCAGACACAGTCACCATGTCTGCATGTGTTGCCGAGCATCGCTGAGACATGGAAGTGCTTTATAAGGACCTGAATAAGTGATGACTAGGTTGTGAATCCACTTGCACTGCAGTCCTAGCAGAACAGACCCTGGAACAGCATGGCTGATACCATACATCGTACTGGGAGAGAGATCATTCAGAGAGGGAATGTATTGGGAGACCTTCGGTCGTTTGGGAGACCTTCAGTCAGCCTGGGGGAGTTGAAATGTTTAGAAAGCAGAGAGCTGAAACAGGAAAAATAGGAAGGATACTAGCAAATGTAGTCCATGCAGGCGCTTTTAAAGCACCTGGCAAAAGAAGACAGATTTTATACTGTAAATGTTCTGATGAATTGAAAATGGTCGACCCTGTTGTAAACAAGTGTAATGCTTTATCAGTGTGTCGTCCTCAGTAACGGTCTTTGTATTGAGTTGTGCTTTCATGTGAAATGTACCCATTCTGCAAACTGTTAATAAATACTTCAATCAATCAATCAGTGCATTTAGAGAGGAGGTCAATTGTACAAGTGTGTGTGTGTGTGTGTGTGTGTGTGTGTGTGTGTGTGTGTGAGATGGTAATTGACGGTTGTCACTCCTTCCTCCTGCAGGGTATTGATCGTGTGCTGGCGGTCGCCAAGCGTATCGGGGAGCTCCAGAGGGATTACGGCATTGGACAGACGGTAGAAGACTTTGTGGGCCAGTTCAAATTTGGTCTTACAGAGGTGGTGTACTGTTGGGCCAGAGGCATGGTAATAACCATAAGGATTTTACATTTGGCTTGTATAATTGTGAAGGGCTGGAACTATCGATTATGTCTTAGCAATTAATCTATTGATCTATTATTTATTTATTTATTAATCAAATAGTTGAAAATAGCAGGTCTACAATGCAAGATGTATTGCAAGCTTGTAGATCAGCTATTTTCACAACAGTTGATTAACTGCTGCACTGCTAATTTCTATATCATCTTTACTGAAAGCTACTGTAAATCAGAGAACCACAGATGTTATCATTGTGAGAGGAATAGCAGATGATAAACGTGAGAAAACAGTTTTATATGCGAGAGAAAGAGAGAACATGATACCGCAGCACTGCATGACTTGTATTTTGTTGGGTTGTCATAGCAACTGGTGACATAAATTACCTTGTAGGAGGAGAGAGAAACGGGTCGAGAGAGAGAGAGACTTAGGAGGGAGAGAACAGTAAAGAACAGGACAGTGTTGAGAGAGACTAACACGCCTTTGGAAAGGAAGAACGACAGAACTGTAGAGAGAGACAGGTAATTGGAGGGACAGTGTAGAGAAAGAGACACGACAGTAGAGAGCGAGAGACAGGAATGCAGTGATAGACAGGAAGGGTTGATTTGTATCACACAGGTCCATCCATCCATCCATCCACCTTTAACCGCTTATCCGTAGTCGGTCGCGGGGGTAACGGCTCCACCAGAGAGCTCCAGAGACTTCCCTCTCCAGAGCAACATTAGTAACAGTGATAGACGGAAGGGTTCAACTTGTATCACAGGTCACCGGATGGGAATCATAACAGGACAGTGTGTACACAACCTGATGGAGCAGACAAAATGTCAGCGGACATGTCACGTCTTGTCTGTCTGTCTGCAGTGGTGCAAAGTAACTAAGTACATTTACCTATTACTGTACTTAAGTACAATTTACTTTACTTGAGTATTTCCAATTGCCAATACTTTTACTTCTACGCCACTACATCTATATTTCACTTTTACTCCACTACATTTATTTGAAAAACTTTAGTTACTAGTTACTTTGTAGATTGTAGATAGAGGTACATACAGTAACCACTTCAGCGCTACATGTATATACTGTACATTTCGGCCGTTTGAAAATAGACGATCTACAAGCTCACAATACGCCGCGATGCGACGCATTGGGAGCTTATAGATCGGCTATTTTCAAAATATGTGTAGGCATTTGAAAACCTGAAATGAGACCTTCTGCATAATGGGTACAGGGTACTACTTTCACTTATGGTACTTTAAGTACATTTCGATGCCAACACTTATGTACTTTTACTCAAGTCAATATTGCAGTATTGATAGTTTTACTCAAGTAAAACATTTAACTACTTTTTTCCACCACCGCCTGCCTGTCTGTCTGTCTGTCTGTGTCGTGTCAGCCTTTTGCCGAGATCGCCCAGCTGACAGACGTGCAGGAGGGCACGGTGGTGCGCTGCATCCAGCGCCTGGACGAGGTGCTGAAGGAGGTGAGGCAGGCGGCGCGCATCGTGGGAGACTCCGTCCTGGGCAGCAAGATGGAGAAAGCCTCCCTGACCATCCGCAGGGACATCGTCTTCACCGCCTCCCTGTACACACACTGACGGACGGACACAGAGGAATATTATGTGAGAGATGGCATCGTGCCGAGGTTGTCAGTGTGGCTACTGTATGTGCAAGTCCCTTTACTGGCACAACCTTCCCGGTTAAAAGACATTTCAATGAATACATGAAATGAATGACATCAAGCCCCCACCCTCCCAAACACAGAAATGACTTCCCATTCATGTGCTAGTAACTATGGCATTGCAGAAAGGCAAAAAGGGACTCCCTGGGGGACCCCGGTCAACAAAGTATATAGGGTTTAAGTGGATTTGCATGTTGTCCGTTTACCCTCCATCAGACTTAGCTAGTGACTCTTGGACTATGCTGCTGCACAATACACATCTGCTAGTTCCAAAACGTCCAACAGATTCATCCAGGTTTGAGACTATGTTTTAATATGCAAACTCTGTCCTGACTGAGGCGGGGCCTTTCCAAGTCCTCTCTCTGACCGACCGTGAGTGCCGGATCAACAGATGGAGCGAGGGTGTGAAAGTGTGGGGGAGAGAAAGACTGCACAGGTTGTTGATGAATTATGTGCCTAATAAACATTTTACTGTTTACATGATCTGGGTCCCGCAGAATCCCTCCACACAGAAAGGGAAATGCTCTTAAAATACAGACCAAAGTGGATGCTATTTGAATGAAAAATTTTCTGTGTAAATTATTGTGTACCGTAGTAATAAAACTTGCTGTATGTCAAAAACAGTCTCTTGTGTTATATATATTATACATTTTTGAGCCGATCCAACGTCTGTCTTTCGGAAATTACGTCATGTGGCAGTCAAGTCTATGGACTTTTTAAATGTTTGTTGAGAGCACTTAAAACAAACATGGAGTAAGAGGTTTCTATGTGCCCCTCACTTCTGAGTGATTTTTATTTGTTTAATGCAAAAGAAAAATAATCAAAGGAAAGATTAAATAATCTTTATTCCTAATGAAATATATTGGTAGGGAATTATACATGACATTTTAGTCATATTGAATTGGCAGAAAATATAGTTACTTTTATTCAAATATGGCAATTATTTAAAAAAATAACTTCGCAGCGTTATACTCATCAGTGAGT
This sequence comes from Protomyctophum bolini, assembly GCF_963924005.1. Classification (NCBI taxonomy): domain Eukaryota; kingdom Metazoa; phylum Chordata; class Actinopteri; order Myctophiformes; family Myctophidae; genus Protomyctophum; species Protomyctophum bolini. The sequence continues at coordinate 23,498,182 of NC_137878.1, forward strand.
GATCATCGTGTGTTTCTCTAAAGCAGGATGTTCCAGCCCAGTGAGTCTGAGGCGAGGCTCTGAGCTGTCGCTTTAAGACTGATATCGCTGTGACTGATTAATTCAATGTAACGCGATGCGTTTGGGGAGAACCCTCTGTCTTCCACTGTTGTGGTGGTGGACGTAGCATCTACACAAACAGCAGGGAGAACAGAACAGCATACTCAACTGCACTCCGCAGTCGGATTGGATAAACGGATCATACTGTACATTTAAAATAAAAAGTTATTTTAATATTAGATCCCAGATGCTGAGATGAAGAGAGCTGAAGATGGGTTATAATTATTTGGAATAAAACTCCCGTCAGTTGGCTTCGACCGGATTTTTAACGCAGCTGGAGGAATTTCTCACATCCGATCAAGTGGAGACACCATCAGACTGTCCGCGTAGAGCATGTCTTTTGAAAAACAACACGGTAGGTTTAATTTTTTACATGTCGTGCCATGTTGCGGATTTTCTGTCACCGCTGCCTGTAATTGATCGCCTAATTGAGCCACTTTTCCCATCCCCCACTGTTTATCCCACTGCAAAATGTACACGTTTTGTCACCGTGGGCTTGAAGGCATCGCCTGTTCTCGGTAAACTGGTACTGATGGGAATGGGAACATCAGCATTATTCAGCCTCTCCGTCAACATCCCCACATCTGCTTTTTATCTGCACAGCAGCGCATCGCTGTATGGCAGCGCTTCTCTCTTCCATCATCGGGCCTGCATTTCATTATCACGAGAGAGAGAGAGAGAGAGAGAGTGTGTGTGTGTGTGTGTGTGTGTGTACAAGCGAAGTGTCAAGTTCATAATGATAGCCTATTGGTCTTAATTTCTGTCGTTTTCTCGGATTCTTGCAATCGCCCAACATGAGTCGTCGTCCCCCCCCCCCCCCCCCTTGCGGCTTTTCGTTAATTGGGTTACAATTTTCTTCCATCCATCCATTCCACAGGAGCATTCTGTTGGGCAACTAGGGGATTTGACATTCTGAAACAGGACACACAGCCTTCCACAAACTGTTGCCAATAATACATTAAAAGCAGTCTAGGATGTCAAATACGCTGTTAGCTGTAGCATTAACATTTCCATGCCCTGAAAAAAGGGCACTAAATGATAAATGGTCTGCATTTCCATTGCACCTTTTATCCATTGAATTTTTACAATGTGCTATTACATTCATACACTGACAGACAGTGGATGCAACCATGCCGGGAACCAACCTACTCATTTTGGAGAAGTTGAGGGTTGGTCTTGCTCAAGGAGTCAGGATACAACACAAAGCCAGGAGGAGACAGGGATCGAACCAGGAACCTTTATGAGGAACTGCCACACCCACTAATTAGAAAGTATGCCCGCTGAGTTTAGGTCATAGTGTAAAATGTCTTATATTTATAAACATAAATATGACATATATTTTAAAGCTATATATAAAGCTATATATAAAGCTATATATATATATATATATATATATATATATATATATATATATATATAGACATATTTAGGTATAACTGTGATTGGATTAGGAAGAATACTTAGGCTACAATAGAAACATTGAATGTTTCCCATACCATTGACTATTAATAGAGAGAGCTCTAGGCTGCCCATTTTATGTTCTGTGATCTTATAACACAAGACAGGCTGACTCTTTTTCCAAAATGGAAGAAGCTCCTGTAGGTATTGTAATGATGAGTTAATTATATTTAATTAATGTTTAATTGTTTAACTGTTCATATTTACCATCACTACTGGGGTTAGATTGTTGGAGTCGAAGTACATAGACTTTGACTATATATTTATATTCACCATAATACCTGCTAATACCACTGTTAATACTGTTAAGTGTGTACAGTAATATACTTTTAGTGTACTTTGGCCACACACACACACACACACACACACACACACACACACACACAGTGTCTGTCTGTCTGTCCGTATGTCTGTCTCTGTTGTTTGTTTGAAGACACTTTATGTGCTTCACCTACCTACCTTGAGTGTATTTAAAGACTAAAGGCTTTACTCTGCTCATCTTTGTTTGACATCAGAGTTGTAGCACTCAATGGATTCCTATCTCATATTTTCAAGTTTGACAGGATTTTGATTATTTCTAATGGGATTTAATCACAGAAATCTGTCCAAACGTAATTGGCTTCCTTAATTTCAGGCTGGATTAGCTAGTTGTTATTGTCTAACAGCAGAACGTTTGGTGTCTTCAACATATCATTGCTGTCGGGAGGAAACCTAACTCAATTCCTTTTTTTCGAAAATATTGAACCAATGGATGGAAGTAGTAAAAATGCATTTGACAAAACCTCTTAACTCCATTGGACCCTCAAACTGTCTGAAGCAACTAACTCCACCACCTCTCCCCCTCCCATGCAAGTATTTGACAATATAAAGTCACAACATCAACTTTGATGAGGCTGTATTGCTTTTTTTTTTAAATATAAGGTTTTCTTAATTTCCAGAAAAGATTTTTTTTTTTCATTTCCTGAAAAATGAACATTTTTGAGTTAGGTGGCTTCTTCCCTACAGCAGAGATTAGACAAATGACCTTTGTAGAGCAGTAGAGTAGAGGTGTGTGTGTGTGTGTGTGTGTGTGTGTGTGTGTGTGTGTGTGGTCCACTTCTGCTTGTCACTGCTAGTAACTTATGTAACACTGTCCTCAAGCACAAGTCATCTCTCATCACTCAACCACATCCCTCCATCCCTGCCCCTCTCTACCTAGTGCATCCTTGCACTTGTAGTCTCTCTCTCTCTCTCTCTCTCTCTCTCTCTCTCTCTCTCTCTCTCTCTCTCTCTCTCTGTCTTGCTCTCCATCTCCCTCACTCCTATATTTATAACTACTCTGCCATTCTGTCTGTCCCTCAGCCAGTCTTTCTTTCTGTTTTCCCATGATCTTGTTCTTTTCCACGAGCGTGGGTTTATGCTCCCCTTGTCAGCTAACATGACATCATATCTGTAACTTCCTGCAGGATATTGTCTTCAGTACACCATCTTTAATGCCATCAGCTTTCATCTCTGAGGCTTCTATTTGATGGGATTGTCATTATTTGTACCCTCAGTCTAGATTAAACCTTTTGTATTCCACATGCGTGCTATTCTCCTGTGCTGGAATGATGATGTGTGGGTCTGTGCGTGTGCATGCATGCAAGAGTGTGTGCATGTGCGCACATGCAGAGAAGACAGATATTGATGATTTAGTCTGAAAGAGAGGACTAAAATGTCAGACAGAAGACACTTTCACACATCTCTCTGTCTCTTTCTGCTCTCTCTGTTCATTGTCTCTCCCCCTCTCGTTCTCTCGTTCATCCTTGTGCCATCCAGGTCTGGATAACTCTGGCCGTCAGTCCATGCAGCCCCCGCCTTACCTCCCGGTACCCCCGGAATGCAACTTTCTACAGCACCCCAATGTGGGCCCTCAGCCCAACTACCCCCCTCCCACTGCACCCCAGGGCTCCGAGGGATACCTTCAGGAGACACAGTTCCACTGTGGCCCTCTGGGGCCCCCGGGTGCTCCTCAGGGCTACAGTGTCCAGACCCATGGACCCACCACAGGTGCCATGCCTCACCCGTCCATGGGTTACCTCCACTCGGGCTACCCCCTGCAGCTGCAGCCCTGCACAGCCTACGTACCCATCTACCCCATGACTTCGGTGAGTCAGAGCCTGAAGGAGCATCTGTTGAAATATTAACGAGGGTGGTGGGGGGGTTCGGTACCACAGCGTTTTAATGACGTCACATGCACCCGCGCACGCACGCACGCGGTGAAGGATGAGGCATTCTTGTTGTGTGTAGAGTAGACAGAACACCAGAAGGAGTACTGGAGGCTGGAGCCTAGTTTACTATAATTAGTATCACACACGTCGTAAATGCACACACTGTCTTATGCAAGTAGGCTAACCAATGGATTTTTGGGTATAGTGTGTCTATGAGGGAGACGCGTGCACCGCTCCGTGCCATACCTGCACTCCGTTCTACATTTTCACTGGGTTTCCAGTGAAAATGGGTGGCCTTGTTGTGACAGGTGACAGGCCTGGGTATGTAGGTTAGTGTGTGCCTAATTTCTCCCAGACTTGTGGTCATCTGGACCATTGTCTGGTTCAAGCTGTAACTGGCAGTCCAGTGCTTTTCTTTAGTATAGGTTGCGTCCATTGTGATCTGTAAACAAAGCCCACATTTATCTAGTTTTGTAGAACCACAACGTCTCATGAGGAGAATTAAGCAGACAGCCCGATTGAGAGTTTAATGGTTTCCTTGGCAACTTAGGTTGTTGTTGGTTTACTAGCTATGGTTCATGCCATTCACTCTGATCTTGCACGTTGTAATTTGCTCTGGACAAGAGCTTCTGATAAGTGCCTTAAATTGTAAATTGTCTTCATTTTAGTGACAGTTGCCTTGCGAGCCAGATGACAGCTCCTATGTTATGAAACAGGTCATTTTGTCTGGCAGCAGTTCTGTACTTATAATGCATGTTAGTAAAGTCAGTTTGAGAGGCAGTTATACTACTGCTTTGATTAATTGGTGATGTCTTGTCCAACTTGTAATTAACGGATGAAAGAGACACATTTTTACATACCAGTGATGCAACCCGCTGTTAACTGCTTTGGTCTCACACACGCACTTGCTGCACGCATGCATAAAACGCACGCATGCATGCACGCACACACACACACACACACACACACACACACACACACACACACACACACATACCACATATGTCTGTGTTTGCTTATCTCTCTCTATGAGTTTATAACTCTCTCCTCCTCTCAGGGTCAGCCCTACATGGCTAATGGAGCCGGTCATCCAGGAATGCCCCCCATGCAGATTCCCCCCAGCATCACCCTGATGGATCGACGCCCTCCCCATGACTACCTGCCCATCGCTGTACTGACAACCATCTGCTGCTTCTGGCCCACAGGCATCATCGCCATCTTGAAAGCAGTGCAGGTCAGCAGCGACTCTAATCTTTGCATCTGGGGGGTCCCTGGAACAACATATTTTCAGATGGGGGTCGCCGGCCAAATACATATAATTCTGGGGGTTCTTGACATGAAATAGTTTGAGAACCACTGACATAGAAACACGGGGTTTTTCAGAAAACTAAATGGGATATATGATAATGTATGATGATAAGAGCGCCCCTCACTTCATTCATACAAGTGTGATTCTTTTTTAAACCGGGACCAGTGACGTGATGGGAATCGGCCGTAAATATAGCTATAGATAAAAGGGTGTTAAGATTTCTGCTATCATTCAAGTCAACGAGGGGAGAACCTTTTTACTAACGGGCCACCCACGTCCGGTTGACCTCCTAGACACCGAGATGCTGATAGACAGTAGTATAGCGCAATCTCAAACTGAATCAATATAAAACATTCAAATATGGAGATCTCTGTCCATGGCAGTGAACCGATGGATTGAAGAGACGGAGATCTCCATCCATGGTCGGTGTGTTAAAAGCTGTTTTTTCCTGGCTTTGTGTGTTTTCCCGTGTTGTCATGTGGCAGCCAAGTCTATGGACCTTTCATGTTTTCTTTATGTATGTCGTCCCCGTGATGTCATGTTTGTGCATGCCCCCAAAGGCGCCCCTCACTTCACATGAGTGGGATTTTCACTGCAAATGTCATTTCTGAGGGGCGATAGCCCCAAGAGCTATGTCCAGCTTTTGGCGTGTCGTGTAACCCAAATTATGATTACAGAATCTTGAAAATGACGGCTTTCTGGGGAATAGATTTTGGTAGACTTAGTATGTTATTTAGCATGCCCAATACTACCAGAATCCATTGAAAAAAGATTTGGGGGGTTAAGTGATATTTCTTCATAAATTGACTCACCTACAGTTGTAGGTGAGTAAGTAAGTAAGTAAGTAATTCCATGACAAATTGATATTCTGTGTCAACCTTGTGACATTAGGTCACATGAGTTACCTATAAAGTATAGCCTGACGTAGGAAATCCAAATATCGAATTCTGCTATTTGCGCCTTGATTTCTACCTCTGATTGTCAGTGCACAGTGAATTGGTGGTTTGTACACTGGGATAGACTGGATTTCCCCATCTGGTCTTGTTTGAGTTAGTTGATTGACATGGCGCTGGTTTTGTCTGTCTATTGTTCTAGCCTGTTAACCCATTCTGACCGGGCACCCATTTTGGTGTTAGCATCATGTTATGCTTTACCTATTGAAAAATAGCAGATCTACAAGCTCGTATCGCGCCACCGAGTGGCGCGATACGAGCTTGTAGGTCTGCTATTTTTGAAAAATTCGAAGAACGACTGACATTTTTAGAATCTGATCTCAGGTCAGAATGGGTTCATCAGACCAGTGTGTGTCCAGTGGAAACCTCGTATGAATCTGATCTCAGGTCAGAATGGGTTAACCACATAAACCGTCCCTATTATGGGCATGTGAACATTTGATGAAAATAGGCGATCATATTTCTGCAAAACTATTTGAACATTCTGTAAAATAGCTGAACATTTGGCGAAATTAGGGGAATTACAACGGGCAAGTTTCTAGATCAGCTATTTATATACTGTATATTATTTATTTAATCTAGAGATGTCCCGATACTGTACCTGTAAAGTATCGATATCGGCCCTTATTTGTCATATCGGGTCATATTGGTATCTGAGAATATGCCAGTCTAACCACCGATTCGACACAGGGGTAAGGGGTTGACACTATGGCAGGTAAATAAAAATTTGTGGAGTTTGTTTTCGAGTTGCACATTTGAGTGAGGAGTCTGCTATAAACCTAGATAGCTATAAACGCAACACGAGGTCACAACGCTGGTATCGGTATTCGGTATTGGTATCGGCTAACACAGAAATCGGGATCGGATCTGGAATGGGGACATCCCTAATTTAATCCTATGTAAGTATACAGTATAGGATTTAATTTAATGTCAGGGACCGGTTGTGTAACAGTGACATCAGCCCAATTATTTTTTGTAGTCCGGCAGAATTTGTGAACCAGATGGTCTTTCTCTATGCCTCTCTTTCTCTCTCTCTCTCATTCTGTGTGTGTGTGTGTGTGTGTGTGTGTGTGTGTGTGTGTGTGTGTGTGTGTGTGTGTGTGTGTGTGTCTCTCTCTCTCTCATTATATAACCTCCATCTAACATCTCTTCTCCTGTCTTCAGGTGCGCACAGCTTTAGCCAGAGGGGACATGGTGACGGCGGAGATCGCCTCCCGCGAGGCACGTAACTTCTCCTTCATCAGCTTGGCGGTGGGCATCGCCTCCATCGTCCTGTGTACCATCCTCACCGTGGTCATCATCATCGCCTCACAGCACCATGACGACGACTGGGACCCGTAGTTTTACACGCCAGCACTACCAACACGCTGGCGTGTTAGCTACGCTAGCTCACTACTTCCGAACACCTGGAGGAATGGGAGCGACAGAAA